>NW_027502248.1:0-69210 GCF_021521415.1 Bidens hawaiensis
ATTGATTGTTTGATTTGACTAACTGCTTAAGTAGAACCAGCACAAATAGACTCATAAAGGGAAGCGAATAGGACACGGAAAGCAACGTGATCAGCTAGTCACAGCTGGCCACTGTTATTACCTGTTAGCCTTGCTATCCTTGTACTAAATAGTTCCTTGAGTGATGATGTTTGTGTTGTCCCTTTAAGAATACTGATGGCTGGAGCTGGAGAAGTTGTGGGAACTGGGGGTCGCACTGGACGTCGTGGCAGGCCTCGTCTTGTCCGGCAACCCTCGGTAGAAGAAGTTTCCCACACCGAAGATGAAGGGAGCGCCGCATGAGGAGACCAGAACAACAACGAAGAAGTTCAACTTAGCCCTGCAGTTCAAGCAGCCATTGTTCAAGCTGTAGTTGCTGCTGTGAAGAACCTGAATCCCGAAGGATCTGCTGGAAGCCGTGAACGAACCGTTGAAGGGGCAGGTGGGTAATAATAGAAAGGATGACGAGAGGGAAAGGGGTGACTCGAGTGAGGTAAAGTCTGTGAAAGATGATGATAGGAAGAGGGGCCGAGGCGGTTGCAACTATAAGTCCTTCAAAGGTTGTGACCCGCCTAAGCTGACTGGTTTAGGAGACGCAATCGCTACTCTTCAGTGGATAACCGCCATGGATAAGGTTATCCGCATTAGCGAGTGCCGTCCTGACCAAGCTGTCGGTTATGCCACTCAATCTTTTGAAGATGAGGCTATGTATTGGTGGGAGAGTGTGGAGCAGAGGAAGACCCGTGAAGAGATCAAGGCGATGAGTTGGAATGACCTAAAGGACATGGTGATGAAGAGGTTCTGCGCTGATACAGAAGTTGAAAGAGTGGAGATGAAGTTTCTGAATTTGAAAGCGGGAGAGATGACACAACGGGAGTATACTACTGAATTCAACCGCATGTCTAGGTTGGTACCTGACATGGTGAACACCGAGGCTAAAAGGATCAAGTGTTACGTAAGGGGACTTCCACGGAATGTTCGCACTTTGGTTAAGTCTAGTAAGCCCGCAACATTTGACTCGGCCGTGGAATTGGCCGAGATGATTTATGAGGACCTTGCCAACTGTGAAGGGGAGAAGATGGAACCGAAGAAAAAGAACCCAACCCCAGAACCAGAGGAAGCCAATGAGGTGGATCCACGCAAAAAGAAGGCAAGGCAAGAGGGGTTCACTGCTTGTGAAAAATGTGGGAAGAGACACCCCGGAGAGTGCAGAAAGGGATTAGGTATTTGCTACAGGTGTGGAAGAGCAGGACATTCCTCTTGGGAATGTAATGATTACCATAGGTGTCACAACTGTGGAGGACGTGGGCACCTAGCGAGGGATTGTAAGAAGCCAAAGGGGGGACATGAAGGAGAGAAGAGTGCTTGAGGTTAAACAGATTTCTCCGTATGCTTAGAGAAGCCATTCAAGAAGGCTAGATGCTAGCCATAAGTATTAAATCTATGTGTAACTTATTGATGACTCGATGCGTGTTGATTTATGTTGAAATTTAGACTGGTGTTTATTAATTATGGTACGAATTGTCTGAATGCATGTTAGTCATGATAAATTGACGTGTTGTGATAGAGTGTCGACTTAGGCTTTAGCATTAATATGATATAAGACAAAGCCTCTTAAAGATCGAAACGAGACTTGGTACATTGAGGGCGTCATGGACAAGCTACCTTAAATAGCTAATACACGTGACCACAATTCGATGACTGCAAAGTCGGAAGTAAGAAGGGTAACTCAGAAAACGAAGGCGATTCAATAAAGCGTGTAAATATAAGAAGTTTTCCTTTTATAGGGAATAAGTTAGGTTTCAGGGACGTAACCTCTTTAAGGAGGGAAGACTTGTAACATCCCGAAATTTCAAGATAATATTAATTATATTACTTAATAATAGAGGGAAAGTTTACTCGGGTTATCAGGAAATAAATAAAAGAATATGAGTTGGTATGGGTCGGGCTAGTGTCGGGTAATGGATGTGGGTTATGGACTTGGATTAATAGAGATGGGTTAAATGAGAATGGGCCTTAGGTCCATGGGATTTCAGGGATATAAATACCCTAACACCCCAAAATATCTTCATTTCTATCATTATCCAAACACACACACGCCCACACACACACGCCACAACTCCGCCGGCCGACCGAGCCAAGGGAAGAATCGGGCAGGACCGAGAGAGAGAGCGATTAGTGTGCTAGCAAGTTAAACAAGATCCAAACAAGCTCAAAAAGGTATGATTCTTGACCTTTAAGGTTTAAAGATCCAAGCTTTTTAGTGTATAAGCGACCAAAAATGGTCGGGAAGCGTAGTGGGTGATATTGAACCATAGCAAGGGTGTTAAAATCGCTCAAAATGCTGAAAAGAAACCGAACAGCGGCTGTCTGGGTAACTTCGCCTGCATCTGGGCAACTTCGCCTTCAACGCGATGAACTTCGCCTGCAAGCTAAGTTCGCCTGATGAACTTCGCCTGCAAGCTAAGTTCGCCTAATGGCAACTTCGCTGTAAAGTTAAGTTCGCCTAACGGGTAACTTCGCCTGAGGCCAAGTTCGCCTGATGACAACTTCGCCTGAAGCCAAGTTCGCCTGATGGCAACTTCGCTGTAAAGCTAAGTTCGCCTAGCTGGTAACTTCGCCTACAGCTAAGTTCGCCTAAGGTTAACTTCGCCTAGAGCTAAGTTTGATTAGAAAATAAATTAAAAAGCGATAAGTTAAGTAAGCCACTACTAGGCCACCAGATTAGATCAGGCGAGTATTGATACGTGTAACTTGTACAGTTAGCCGAGCTCTGATAGAGAAGGGATTTACAGCTATCAGAAAAAGAAGCAGAATTCAGGTGAGTTTCTAGCCCCATTTATGTGTTACGTTTTCGGGGCTGTGTGCATACTCAATATGTTTGTTAATACACTTATCCTAAGAGATAAGTGTATGCCTTATATGGATAATGTGAAATATATGAATGATTGCTTGATGGTACGTGAACGATCTTCGGATATTGCACGTACTGTCAGGTTGCAGCGCTAAGAATAAGGTAAGTATGTTATGTAGGTTTATGTGTATGAATATGATAGAGATAGTAGAAGAAAGAAATGATAACGTATGGTTGTATGGTTACGAAGAGGGTACCGAGCCCTAGTAATACTCGAGGAATGTAGGGCGTAATGCTCTTTATAACGTAAGATATGAAAGTAAGATAATACAAAAGAAAGTAAGAAAGTATGAACGAAAGGATATAATTTTATGTGTATGCCGTGTATGGTATATGTGATCGATATGAATGATTGCTTGACGGTACGTGAACGATCTTCGGATATTGCACGTATCGTCAAGGGAAGTGACTAGCTCCTTACATGGATATTAAATAATAAAGTATAGTGTTCCTTTTATGGAAGGTATAGTGTTCCTTTTATGGATAGTAAAGTGTTCCTTCTATGGATAGTATAGTGTTCCTCCTATGGAAATTATATATGATAGGGTAATGGTAATGGTTCTTTTAATAGATATTACGTGACGATCCTCCTATGGATATTTATACAAGGTTAAGGTAGTAATATGTGTCTTCGGATACGGGAAGTAATATATGAGAATAGATTGTATGTTGCCTGATTAACTAGAACTCACTCAGCGTAGCTGACTTTTAGTATGCACGCAGGTAAGCCGATTACAGAGCTAGCAAGAGGATAACTCATGGCATGGATTGAACGGCTGGCATCTGAAGAAAGAAGTAAAAATGTTTTGAATATAAAGTTTTGTGTTATGGTATCAAAGAAAAGATTTAATGTTTTGTAACAAATGATTGATGTTTTATATTCCGCGAAAAGTTTTAATAAACTCTGATTTGAAGGACTGTGTTTATGAGTAAATCCGACGTTAAAGTAGGGCTACCGGGTTCGGGGCCTTACATCCGGGATCTATTTTAATTTCACCCTTAAAACGTTTCTCTATAAAGTTTTAAAATTTTACCTTAAAACACACAAACGATTGAATTTTATATCCAAAACCTTTTGGGTAAGTTTGACCCGACCCTTATCTTTCACACCATTTAGGGACGACAATGAAACCTTAAGCCGATGGGAATACCCAAAAATTTTTAGTATATCTTAAGCATTATTATGTTTCTACAAATTACTTCCAAAATTTCTTTGTGGGTGGAAATTATTAATATTAACAGATTATTATGATCTATTTCAACCGCTGTTACAGTGTCTAAAATTATAATCAGAATGTCAAAATGAAGAAAGGTAAAAGAATGCTTCCGGAATATTTTGCGTGTTTGTTTTATAAATCTGTATTTTACACGGTTCCATTCATCTAGTTAAAACTCTTTATGCATTTTTATATAAAATTATATATTTTGTAACTGATTAAGATACCCAACACCCAAATACCCTATGGGTTTTGGGCCGGGTTTGGGACCAAGGCTGGCTATGAGGCATGGCCGAGTCCCTAGACTGGCCCTGGCCCAACACCCAGATAGATCCGATTTTTTTTTTAAATTATATTATATATTTTTTTGAAAAAAAATATATAATTTTAATGTTTAACCCAATTACTTAGATGTCAACTAATTTAAGGCCCAAACATTTTCGTCTTCGGCCAAAAATATTTCACTATTCTCGAGAAGACCCTGTTTGGGATGAGCAAGTTTGGAGCCGGGAATACCTAAACCTGTCCCAAACCCGATCATTGCCATCCCAAAATGTAATAAAACCGCGATAAAGCAAAGCCAAAGTAACGTAACAACAGAGCAATCAATCACCTCCGATCAAAGTTGCGATCCTAACGATGTGCACCATTGTTTCCTTGTTTTGATGAAGCTCACAGTTTCACCTGCACACATATAGTAAATTATATTACTAATTTAAAGATGAAATTAGAAGGGTTTTTTAAATAGTTGCAGAGAAAGTGGCGTGGAAGATGATAAAACACAAACATGAAAGTTACAATTTTTTATTTTTAAAAAAAGTTTTAGCTTTGAAGATGTTAACAAAAAGCAAATAGGATCGAGAGCTCAACACCTCAAACTAACTATCTTTTAATAATGCTTAGAAGAAGAAGAAGAAGTCTAATGATCTACACTATAAAACATTATTACATAAACAATAACTATACAACTACTTACTTTTGTAGAAATAGATGATGATTATAATAATAATAATAATAATAATAATAATAATGATAATGCCAGAGATCTTATAGAGAAAATAAGTGGTGATTTGATTCTCTTTTGAGTGTCAAAGAAGATGAAGTTGATGTTTTAAAGAAGATGAAGTTGATGGATATGTGGGTTGTTGTTCATGAACCCTAACTATTAAATGGGCCTTTTTTTTAAAGACATGTTACACGAACACACGATGCGTACCTATATGACTTTAACATGTATCAGGTATGGTGTTAATTGTTAACATGTTTCGTGTATTAAACATATAGACACAAATCGACCTGTTAATACCCATGAAACAGATAAAATATTGGTTACTTGTTAAGTACCCGTTTGTACCTGATTATATATTTTTATAAATAAAAATATAAAATAATATAATATGTTATATGGGTTAAATCTGTTGTGTATTTTTTTAGTTATAATTGTGTCTTTTGTTCATTTTCGTCATTATGTCTTTGATCTCGGCATTGTGTCTTTTCGTCATTTTTTTTGTATTTTTTTATTGAACAGGAATGATGGCGGAAATATTTTAGTTTTTTAAATTTTTTCGTTTTTTATTTATATTTTGAGTTATAATTTTTTTAAAAAGTTTATTTTTAAGGGTTTTTTATGTGGTCACAAATCCTTCTCACACTTCTCATTTTTGTCTCCCTTTGTATTTTAACTTTACCATAAGTTATATACCCTAAATAGTTTATGTGTTTGTGTCTTATCGTGTACGGGTATACACGATATGTCAGCGTTAATTCTTCCTAGTTGAACGAATAACTATTTGTGATGAGTAATTCGTTATATCAAAGTTTACTTTATTAAGACTATAATATAGAGTTTTCAGTGATTCAAGTTGTCGGACCTCCAACGTCACATTAAATTTTTAATGGTCGTGATATGGAGTTAACAACTTTTAGTTCACTTATGAGATTTCTTAACATCTAATGGCAAGTTGCATTATGCACCACAACGTGCTATGCCAATATTGTCGAGCTTGTTAATTTTTTATTATGACTCCTCTGTGAAGTTGTCTGCCTAGTTGTCCGTCTGACAATATAAAGATGTACACTGAAGTTGATTTCTTATCATTTTTGCATTTAGTAAAGTCATAGTCAGATTAGCCAATACTTCAAATTACCGGTTCTTATGTTTGCCAATTTTTAGTTGTATGTTTCTCGTAGATATCCAATACTCTTTGATGCTTTCCAATGATCTACGCCAATATTTAAATGATATTGGTCTAGCATTTCAACTAAGTATGCGATATTAGGACGAGTATAGACTTGAACATATATCACATTTCCAACTAAAGTAGTATAACGTATCAATCTCACTTGTTCTCTTTTTTAACCTTGTTATACTACCTTATGCATAAAGTGATTTTACATGGTGATAACCTTTCGATTAATAGTTCACCACAACAACTGTTGTATAACTCTTTACCTATAGTAAGTTAACACATTGGTTTTGTATCAATAATCTAGATCTATACAAGATCTAGTTTTATAAGTTTAAGCATTATATAAAACATAATCACAACTTTGATTAGGTTATATAAACCATAATTAATCTAATCAAATCTCAAAAATTAATAAATATAACTTATTTAATTTATCCCTAACTAATTTAATTAATTGACCCAATTCCATAACATAAAACCCGACACCGTCTTGTTTTCGAGAGGAATTTATATCCAACAGTGCTAAATGCAGGCAATGAGTATGTGTTAATTGGCGTTAAAGTTTTAGGACTTATTATTAAACAATTATTTTGTGAGTGCCCATCAGAACTAATAATTTAGCTTCTTGATCGTATGAAGATTACATTTTTTTAATTTTCTTTAATCGAAAGATCTCAACTTATATTAATGATGTAGTTTTCTTGTCCTCATAATGCCATCTATCACAATATATGGTCAATGGGCATCTATGAAGTTACACTATACTCAAAGTTGATACTATGATAATTCTATGACTAGACTATACTTGCATTAAATACTAAAGAGCATATATATCATCAAGCTCTATACAATAATCAAAAACTTTGACATCTAAACTAAGGCATTCTCCTGTAAATCTTCTACACCATCACCATTAGGGGATTCTTTGTAGTTGTAGAAACACGCGACGACGACGACGTACATGTAACATCACGGAAAATATCGGGTCAATAATGTCAAAATTCTAAAGTCAAAGGACTAATTCTGTCAATTTTCAAGCTCAAGGGTTAAAATTGTAAATTCTGTTTTCCTAACCCATCGCGATACGCGATGGATCAGAAGAGAGACCCATCGCGTAGCGCGTTGGGTTGTCTGACATATTTTGACACGTGTGCCACGTGGCACATGGTGGCACCGTCTGCCGCCACGTGTCGCCACGCGACACAACGCCTGCCACGTGTCGCCACACGTGGCAGGTCTACTATGTGACTGGCCCAGCCTACGTCGCAATACGCGACGGGCTAAGCCAAAGGCTGTCGCGTACCGCGACGGGCTTCAAAAATTGCCTATAAATAGAAGGCCACGGGTTCATGTCCATCACACCTCAATTCACACATACATATCTCTCTCTAGTCTCTCTCTAAAGCATATAAATCCGACCCTTGATACACCTCGAAACTCGTGCCCCGATTCCTCGTATTCCGTGCCATTATCTCAATATTCGTGCCACTACCCGACAAAGTTATATCAAGAAGGAGATACTATCCCGAAGTTCCGACGATTATCTCGAAGTACGTGCCATGAAGCATTAGTGTCTCGATTTGCGTGCTCAAGCGAAGTGTTGATCAAAGAGAGTCGAAAAGAGCAAAAGGAGTCGAAGTGCTGCTCAATTCCCTAGGGTTATTATAAGCCGACAAAGGTAGGAATAATGCCCGAATGAAATAATAATAAAATATTATAAAGGCTTAACACCCTAAGTCGAGATTATACTCAATACCTCGAGAATAAATGAAATTTATAACAAACAAAAGAAAGAAAGAGAAAAGAAACATATAAATATATGTGTGTTGTATAAATATTCTTTGTTATAGATATTATTTAAGTATAATGTGTATACTTAAATATTAAAGAAAAGAATACGTTTCTTAAAGATGAAGAAACGTAGGGTTTTATAAATAAACTAAAGGTTTATAAACTACTATTAAAACTAAAGGTTTTAAAGTAAAAGAGATTTACGAACTAAAGGTTCGTCGAGGTAAAGTTTATAAAACTAAGACTAAAGGTCTTAAGCCGAATTGAATATCCGACTAACAAAAGTTATACCCGTACTATAGGTGCGGGATAGCAAGGGAAAGACTCACGGACGGTGTTGGAAACCGATCCCAATCAAAAGGTGAATACGCCCCACTTTTACAAACTTGTTTTTAAACAATCAAACGTGTTATGTGTAAAACTTTACAAGATACTAAGTGTCTCTAAAAACATTGTAAATAAGAGTATAAGCCTAGCCCTCAGGCTGTAGTATACGTTTGTCTGGATCCTTACATATGTGGAATGTGGTGGGCACATCGCACCACGCTTGGTCACGACCTCCAGCCACGATGGGCCGGACCTAAGTTACGTTCGAGTGAGGCTGACCATGTGTATATTTATGGTACCTAAGTTATGTCGAAATGCTGCGGTGTTTTGCTGAGGTGACCTAGTGTAGAGACTCGAGTTTATAATGATGTTGTTTAACTTTATTATTCCTAAGCCAAGATGGGCCGAGACTTACGTGGTCTCGAGGGGTAATTAAGTAAAGAAAATATTTTAGCGTCAGCATATTCACCAGCATTCGTTGCTGACGTATTTTCTAATATTTTGCAGGTAACCAAGATTAGAGCTTGAAGGATGAAGGGCTCAAGAATCGGATGGCTCGGATATTTTGTTTAAATATTAAATATGACGTTTTTATAAAACTTATAAACAAGTAAAACTAAACGAGACTTTCGTCTCGTCTTTTGTAATGTAAATATTTATAATTTCGATCCTTATGTTTTTATAATACTTACGCTAAAAACCGTAACTTTGATTTATTTACAAAGTGTTGGTACCAACTATTAGACACACTCCTAGGCCTAAGATTTTAACATCCCAAAAGTTTTCATACCAATTTTGTCAATTTAGGAAGTTGAGGGACCATTTAGTCATTTAGCTAAAATAAATATATAAAACTCTCATGAAGCGACACATGTCCGATGACTAATCGCATAAAACCGACATGTGTCCAATGATTAATCATATGGAATGACATGTGTCGCCACATGTCAACATGAAGGACACGTGTCATCATAAGAATGAAAGGTGGCAAGAGACGGTCTCGACCGAGGGTGTGAGTTTCAACTATAAATAGTGGTCATATGTTGCTCATTTGTGACATCCCGAACACCAAACCACTCTCACTTTCTCGAAGTTTGTGCCACCGAGTTGGAGTCCCGACGCCACTATAGAGTTTTGACGTTTCATACCCCGACACCCTACGTATAGTCGAAGTAGTCCTCGTTCGTCCTTAAGCGTTATACTCATTTTAAGGTAACAGTTATGTTTAAGATATTTCAATTCATAGCTTAGATCTTAGTCGAGGGTATAGCCTAAACCTTGGAAAGTTTATAGACGTATTTAAACTTTTTATATATATAAAGGCTTACAAAAATAAACATTTCTTTATTATTAAGAAATATAAAGTTTTACATGCAAAGATTATTGTTAATTGATTTTCTTCTAGAAGAAGAAACATTAACTTTTATATAAAAGATATTTATAAATAATTAAAAAAGAGAAGCGTGACGGGCATGTAGTAACTGGAAGGGTGACAATACCGATAGTCGAGTTTCTTGTCTAGAGAAAGTAATTCGTATAAATCCCAATCAACCGCGGGACTCGTTTACTTTCCTGGAGAGCTTGATGAGATTGTTCGAACCTATTAGGCCAAAACATGCCACATCATACGTTATGCGAACTAAAATAGCATTTTGAATAAAAATGACTTTTATATCAAAATAAATGCTTATCAAGGTTTAAAGCTACAAATTAGACTAAAGGTCTAAAGCTAGATCAATTGATCTAGATATTCATACAAAGATATTCTCGTAACTACAAGTTCGAGATAACACGCGCAACATAAATCAGTAAAAACATTTTGAACATAATAAAGGTGAGTACATTAACTCCAAAACTAACGCGAAGGCGTTAAGCATTTTTACATATGATTTAAAAATCAAACACGTGGCTTGAATGGTTTTCAAAATGTTTGATGCGTAAAGGTAATCTAACGACATAGCATTCAGGCCATAAGTGCGCGTATAGTTGGATCCAATTTTATACACGTGTTGCGGATGAAAGGCCGTAACATGGCTAGTAAAGAGACTCAGTTGTAGGCATACGTAAAACTACGGTCAATCTTAGTAAAAAGACTAGTGTGCTCCGTGGTTGTACACTCGGGTGAAACAGTCCTGCTGAATGTGTAGATATACTAATACAAATAACGATTGAACGGGTTTTAAATTCTTGCCAACATTAAATACTTTGTGTCTGTTAATATTATTCACCAGCTTTTAGCTGACGTAGTATTTTAAATATTTTCAGGTAATCAGTAGTAAGTGATAAAGACAACAGAGTAATTGGGAGACAGCTCATTGGAGATATAGAATGATCTGTGGGCTCATTTTGTTAAACTCCTTATAAAATATGATTATGTTAAAATAAATGTTTTATATTGTCAAGGGTATTTAAATCCCTGTTTATATAAAGAAATATTTTGTCAAAAGAATTTTCCGCTGCAACAAAATAAACTCTGATATATTTTCTAAACCGATACCAACTATTGGTCATACGTCTAGGCCCATATGGCCGGGTGTGACAAAGATGGGGGTGTAACAGTAGACGACAAGATTGATCGCGTTTAAGACAGCCAACACCTAATAGTACTGATCCAGGCGGCTCTTGTTTAACGTATGCTGGAACCAGTTAGGCTTCCCGTTTCTCTCGCTCACCTTTCCCAAGACATATACCGCCAAACCACTAGCTATTCTTCCTAACCCCAACATGAAATTTGTAAAATTAGTCAAACAGGCGTGCAAAGATTCAGGGGCTTGGTGCTTAAAGAAACCAACAATACTGTTACTAGCAATCCTCTCAGCAGCTGCTAACAACATAAACTATGAAAGCAATGCAAATATACTCATTGGGATATTGTTCTCAGGGTCATCTAGCAAACCGTGATCATTGATTCGATGCAGCCTTCGGGTTTCCACTATGGCAGCAGTAATGCAGCATAATACTAAGAGAATCATACTCGTGCCAATCCCGATTGGTGGCGTGTACCTTTTTGTACGCATTGAAACGGGCGAATAGAAGTGTGAGAATATCAAGCTCGTTGCATTATGGAACAGGAAGAAGAATGAGATGGTGATCTGGATTCGTCCAAGTGATTCGCTTGTTCCAAATAAAAACTGGTTCCGTTCGAAAGCACCATTCCAACAACAATGAAAGTTAACCACATTGGTAGCATACGGATACCGATCTTGGTGTCTTCCACTTCTCGTACACTGCAAGTTTTCCATTTGTTAGGGCGTTGCCCGTCTGCTAACTTAATTGCAGCTTTGTCAAACCACCTACAATGGATTATATATCATTCATCATCAGAGGGTACACTCATAATACTTGACTATGGTAATAAAATGTACCAAAGGGTGCTGCAGCTCAACCAAAACCGATCCAATATTATATCACATAATTCTGACTAAAAATGACTCGTTTAAAAAATTGAATTACCTGACTCGTTTAACTCACCCATCTTCCCACTTCTACACATAATCCATTATTTTTTTTCCTAAAGACAGACTCACCCATAGGCCATAGCCATAGGAGTGTTATTGTGTTAAATGGGTTGTGTTCACTGGCTGACGGGTCAGACCCAACATGAACCCGAAAATTTGACGCGAACAAAATCATGTTAGACACATAAACTCAAATACAACATGAATAATCATGGGTTGACACGAACACAATCCGTCTAACATGATTTTATATTTTTCTGTATATATATATATATATATATAATTAATACTCTAAAAGTTCATATTTTCAAAACAAATTACGTTTAAATTATAAAGTTTGATTTCAATTTTCTCTTTAAGTTTAAACTTTTGGCATATAGTGCGCATACCTAAAGTAACCCAAAGCTACCACATTTAGCTAAATGTGATTGCAGGTTTGGTCCCAAAATCGCGAATTTCATGTTAGATTTGTGCTGTTTCACATATTTGGTAGCACGACCACTTGGGCAAAACACATATTAATTTTAGTGTTCACTTTTCAATGAGAGAGTTAGTCAGACCTGAGGGTGCTCGTGGAATGAGTACCGTCTTCATTAAAGAGGTCGTTAGGATTAGGGATCGGTTTTGAAAAGTTACGAGCAGTTGCCACGAAAACTCTGACTGAGGTTGGTTGTTAACAGACTCCCCTTCAGATCGTTACGTGTGTACTCTACACATCCTATAAGAAACCAAAGTGTTGCCACCACGAAACATATGGCTGGAATCCCAAACCGAAGTTCCCACCGCTTTATATATGGAAGTCCAATACCTGCAAACGCTGCTGCAATCATCACCAAAGTTAAACCAGGAATTTGGAAAAATATTTTATTTCCCTCTTCAATTTCCTTTCCCAGTATTGCTTCCATTCCATTCTCATTTTCATTAACATTTTCATTTTCCCTTAACATTTTGCTTTGTAATTGTAGCTTCAAAAAAGGAATCAATGTGACCAGATGACCGGCTAATCGTGATCACTGATTCGATGCAGTCTTCGGGTTTCCACTTTGGCAGCAATAATGCAGCATAATACTGAGAGAATCATACTCGTGCGAATCATACTTGTGCCAATCCCGATTGGTGGCTCGTACCTTTTCTAAAGGTCAATGAAACCAAATCCACTATTATCATAAATAGCATAGATTTATACCATGTGATGTGCTAAAAACAGTCAATAAAATATTAACTAAATTAAACAAGTAATAAAAACTAGACCTAAGACTCAACTAAACAAAACACCGGCAAGTGAACCGATCAATTTTACTAAAGCTAAGTAAGTCCGGAATATCGAACCCACAGGACTCTATAAATTACGTAAATTAACTAATTAGACTCGACTTACGACACGACTATTTACTATTAATGTTTTAAGGGGGGTTTTAAACTAATATTAAACTAAGATTAAACTAAGAAAATAAA
Organism: Bidens hawaiensis; assembly: GCF_021521415.1. Classification (NCBI taxonomy): domain Eukaryota; kingdom Viridiplantae; phylum Streptophyta; class Magnoliopsida; order Asterales; family Asteraceae; genus Bidens; species Bidens hawaiensis. Next base: position 13,370 of record NW_027502248.1, read on the forward strand.
TAACAAGCAAACGAGAAACAAGCAATCAAACACAAGATCGAAACCAACAAGAGAAGGAATCTACCTAGGTAAGAATCCCATGCATCAACAATCATCAAGAAATGGACATATAACATGATTATGGAAACTGATTTCTAAACATATTCATCTAACAAACCCTAAGGACCATTGACCGAATCAAACGACACCCAAAAGATAATTATTAGATTATTAAGCAATCAGTATTATTGATTTCCGCAAAGTCATCAATTAGGGTTAATTCATAGTATCTAAAGCAAGCAATCTCATGAAACACTAAACCTTAGAAAACTTGATAAATTAAACATGACATCATGAACATGGATCAACACAATAAGCAAGAATATTGTCACTATCTATCCTAGCATGCAATTGACCAAGACACATGAACAACTCCTCACCTTACAGTTATTAGAATTTAGCAAAACATTCAAAATCCTAATCAACAATCAACAAGCTTCTATGATCTAACGGGCCCATTTAATCACAAAAATCAAAACACCAAGTAATGATTAAACATAAACCCTAAATCTAAAGAACACAATCAAAAGATAAAAGATCTATGTGAAGCAATAGTTAATAATCAACCAAGATAATAAATACTTATACGCATCATGAAAACAAAACCAAGTCTTTACTATTAATATAACGAAACCATAATCAAACAATTGTCCAAAGCAAGAATCAAGTCAAAAACATGTTCATCAAACCTAGGTAGACATGAAATCTAGCCTAGCATAGTCATAATCAAAGATAAATAACTAAAACCAAGAACAAAGATAAACATCATGAAAGATAATGAATAAGAATAAAGATAAAGAACGAGAGAACCCGTCTTAATCGACCTTGAACAATTGTAAGAAAGCTCGATGACCCACTTTGCTTCCTAGCTCCAAAACACCTTCAATATTAGCTCTAACCTCTCCAAAATCGGCTGCCAAAGTCCCTTCAATCGGCTAGGTCTACACCCATTATTTATTAAATGAGCTGGGCCTTGAAATTGCGAAGATGGGCTGACCAAGCGCCCCCCCCCCCCCCCCGAGCATGCCTTCGTGCGGCGCGGCATACTTCTGGAGTGACCAACGATTTTTTCTTGTTATTTATTGCTTAAATATGTTAGATCTTTTTCTTGACTTCCAAGTAACGATAGGAACCTTCTAGATCTTCCTTCCCTAGATCACCAAGCCACCATCTACATGAACATAAATCAAAACTCGTAAGTGAAGTAATCATGTAATCAATAACGAACACAACAACATAAACTTCGCATGAAAAGATAGAAAGAATTAAGTTTATCATGCAAAACACCAAAAAGAGCTAAAACACGATAAATATATAAAACTTGACTCAAAACCTTAAATAATAAAAGATTACAAAACTCGAACTTAAACGAACTTAAAACATTAAATAAACATAAATTTACAAGGGATTCGAGATGTATAAATATATGTATATTAAATATCCCCACACTTACTCTTTTTTCGTCCCTGAAAAATTCTGATGCAGTTGGATTAGAATCGGAAAATATAGTCTTACAAACATATAGGTTAATTTTTAAAAGCTCAAAAAACGCAAAAATCGTGATCACCGATATTGTTGTCCACTTAAACCCATGCCTTAATCTTTACCGTGACAAATAAGATCCGACAATAATAGTGCTCAGTGGTTTACACAATTAAGACCCGCTTATTTTCAGCTTTTACCGGACCAGACCACCCCAACTTGACTTAAACCTCAAAATTAGCAGATTTAAAACTTTTGTTGCTCTATTTTTTATGAATAGTTAAGGGTATTGTTTATCCACCTAAGCTTAAGCATCAAAGTTTACCAAGCAGCCATTAGATATGATTAAGGTTCAATTAATTTATAGCTAGTGTTCCCCCACAACATGACATACCCCCGTTATCAAGCAATACATCGAACCATTACCATAGGTGAGTATGTAAAATTTCATTTGTAGGGCTTACATGTGGCGTGTCCCTTGTGGTCCATTTCTTAATGGTAATGGGATGCGAACAAGGGGACCCCACATGATAGGGTTGAGCAAAAAACGGTTCGGAACCGCCAGAACCGAGGAACCGGAACCGAACCGATGCCTCAAAACCGCTAATGTGTGTACCGGTTTGGTTCTCGGTTCTCAGATTTTGCATTAAAGGGTTCCCGGTTCGGTTCCGGGTAAAACCGGCGGTTCTAGACTTGGAACCGAAGAACCTGAATATTCAAAACGTTTTAAATAAATTTATCAATCCCCATTTTTTATAAAATAACTTATTAACCGACATCCATTCAATCATTTTTAATTCAAATTTTCTTTCTTTACGTTCAAGACCTAGCAACCATAATCAATTTTGATTTTAGCTATCAAGCTAATTTAATATAAAATGATATGATCTACCATTAATCTATCGTTGCCATGATTTATTTAACTTCAACACTTAGATTTTAATAAAAAATATAACGGATGTTCATGTTGTAATCTAAATTAGTTTTACCGTGAAAGAAGACATACAATTGTATAAACTTGTTTTGAAATTTGCAAAGTTTGCATAAATCATTTGATAAATAAACGTTTGAACCGGTTCTAGCTAGAACCGGTTTTAGCGGTTCTAGCGGTTCTAGAACCGAACCAGTTTACTATATTAGGTTCCGGTTCCGGTTCTCTCTTTCACTCATTTTCGGTTCCGGTTCGGTTCTCGCGGTTCTGAACCGTTGCACAGCCGTACCACATGACTAAAAGCGTGGATGATCAAGTCTGTAATGCATTTGTACTTTTGTACTCTTTGTGATCATGTTTAAAGACTTATGTGGCAGAAATCTGCGGGTTTGCTATTTTTAGCTTTATTTTAAATATTCGCAACCCCATATGGAATTGTGAATACCCCGATGAATAATCGGCATACAGACCTATGGTCTCCGGACCCGGGGCATCCCATCAATACAAGATTTAAGGTTATAAAACCATACGCCAATGATGTGTAAAACACTAAAACTAGCAGTTTAAGATTTATATCACAGGTTACACGGCATACTCTAACGTTAAACCTACCAAGCATCATATGATAACGTATTCAAATTTTTTAAACTTCATAATATTTCCACTTTTTCATACCAAGAATTGAGGCTTGAGTATGGCTGACCTTTCATTACTTATTTTCCACGGACAAAAAGCTTTACCCACAAGAGATTTCCGACCCATTTTATCAAATTTGCCCTTTCATTTTCAAGGCTGAGCCTACCGACACATCCCAAGTTAAGTGCGCTTTCTTTTATTTATCTCATATTATTAGTAGTTTGAAAAACCAATTTCTGATAAATATCATCATCTCCCACTTTAACGCAAAAAACTAACTTCAAGGGACATTTTTAAAACATTTTTCAATTTTTTTTAATTTTTTTTTATTTTTCTTAAATTAAAGCAAAATTAAACTACGACTCAAATATCATATCCCCACACTTAAATTATGCGATGTCCTCAATGCAAGGATAAGGACGACTTAAAATAAAAATAAAATTAAAAATAAAGTCGGACTACAAAAAACTAAAAACTAAAAATTAAAAACAAAAGCAAAAGCAAAAGCAAAAGCAAAAGCAAAATAAAAAGTTAACAAGCTAGATAATGGAAAAGACTTAGCTGGTAATATGTGCATGAAATATGATGCAAAAATCTTCTTCCATGAATGCCCTCCAACTACGAACGTGCTCAACAAATAGTAACTCCTTCCCTCACACACGAACGTACACAGCCAAACGAAACAAACATATCTAAAAATGTATCTTATCATAATGATAGATATTAAGCAATTAAAGTGTTTCATATCAACCGACAAATAACACATGAATAATTAGCAACAAATAATAATAAAATAAAGTATACGGCTCAGCTGCTCCATCCCCACACTTATCTTTTTCAATATATTATTCCTTGGGGATCATCTCTCTAGCTCATTCAATCTCTCCTTTACCTAGCAAAACTCAAAAACACAAAACTAAGAAGAACTACAAAAAAACTACGTTAGTGACTCAAAGAAAAAGAAAATAGAAATAAAAATAAAATAAAATATACAAACTCTACACTTGAGTATTCACTCAAGAACCCATGTTGTGCGAATCACGTGGCGGACCTAAGTAGAGCTTCCTCCACCTCGGTAGAACTCTAATGCCCTCAAAGATATCGAATCATGATCCGACCATTCGTCAATCTTGGTCTTCTTCTTTCTAACCCCACGAACCCTTTTAAACTTACGCTTCCCACCACCTTTTACTCTAACACACGTCACTATTACCCGAGAACTAGAAACCGCTCGCCCCTTTTTCACACTCATACTCACCGAACGGGAATCGTCAATACGTGGATCCATTCCCGAGATAACTGATTCAATCGAATAAACTGGGTGACATGGATCAATAAGACCGTCTTGACCACTCAGATGTCTCATAGACTTTGCCAAATAAGTGGCACTATCATCGCCGGCTCTAAGAGTTATCTTGCCTTCAAACACATCGATGATTGCCCTAGCAGTACGTAAAAACGGACGACCCAAAATGATAGGAACTCTCTCGTCGGCCTCCATATCCAAAACAACAAAATCCGCGGGAAAAACCAAATTATCTACCTTCACGAGCAAATTCTCCACGACATCCCTTGGATACTTAACGAAACGATCGGCTAAAGACAACGTCATACAAGTAGGGGTGATCTCTCCTAGGCCTAGCTTTTCATATAAAAATACAACATGAGGCTTATGCTAGCTCCTAGATCGGCTAATGCTTGACACGTCGTCTCACTCCCGAAAAGACATGGAATGGTAAAAACACCGGGGTCGGGTAATTTCTCCGGTACTTTATTAAGGACTACTGCAGAACACTCCCCATTTAGCGGTACAGTCTATAGCTCCTCCAACTTATCCTTCCTTTTAAGAAGATCTTTCAAAAACTTGGCGTACTTAGGCATATGCTGGAGGACTTCGACGAACGGGAGATTGACATTCAATAGGCTAAATATATTGAGAAAATGCCCTTGATCCTTCGTATACTGTTGATGCTTTAGACGAGCGGGATGCGGGGCATAAGCAGGGTTAATGAGGTGTGGTGGTGGCCGAACTCCAACCGGCTTCTTCTTAACTAATGGCTCAATAATCGGTGTTGTAACTTGTGACTTACCCGGAGCCTCTACCTCTATCTTCTCATCTACCAATTCATCGTCCCCATTTTTCCCAATTTCTTTACTAACTACCTCCGGACCAAAAACCCTACCACTACGAGTGGAGATGGCTTTCAATTGAGCAGCCGGATTAGTTTGAGGGGTACCCGAAAACTGACCTGGAGGCCTTTCTTCCAAACAACGAGCAATATCACCAACAGTTCTTTGAATATCAAGAATAGCAGATTGTTGATTCCTAAAAAGTAGGTCGTGCTCAGAAAACTTCTTCCGTGTAGCTTGGTATCTCTCCAGGATTTGCTTCATCATCTATTCCAAACGTCCAATTCCACCGTTCGAATCCTGCACATTATTTTGAACATTAGTTCTATTGGTATTATTATCATTAAAGTACTGATCTTGTGCTGGAGCATAAGAATTTTGAAATCCGGGTGGTGCGCCTGACGGACGCCAGTTGGAACTATTCTGATTTGGGTTTTTGTAGGTGTTCCAACGTTGATTATTGTTGTTGTAATTGTTGGGGGAACCTATTCTGACCAGCAACAAAATCGACCTGTTGATTCATCACCGGGCACTCCAATGTGTCATGTCCACCTCTACAAAACTCACACCTGTCCACCTTGGCCTTCAGCTCCTTAACCTCTCGAGTTAGTGATTCCAAAGCAGCTGTCACACTAGTATCCAGATTAACCTGGTGTACACCTCGATCGGATGAGGATGTACTGCTAACGGGAGTGGAATTCCCGCGATGTGGCTCTTTGGCAAGGTTCGATTGAGCAAAGCTCTCAAACATCTCGTTTCGTAGTTCAACCCATTGTAAAATTTCTCCACGAGAGCCCATGGTGTGAGACCATTCTGTGAGCATCGAGCTAGCATGTTTTGAAAACGCTCCCAGGCAATACAATATTGCTCCCCCGGCTCCATGTGAAATGAGTGAATCTGATCGCGAAGAATAACCGCTTTAGCCAGTGGGAAGTATCTTTTGATAAAAGCTAAACGCAATGCTTCCCAAGTCGTGAACGTGCTAGGTGGCTGAGTGTCAAGCCAAGTAGCTGCTTTACCTGCAAGTGAAAACATAAACAAATGTAAGCAAATAGCATCTTCGGTAGCACCTTGTAAACTAAAAGTTTTAAGAACGCGGTAAAGTCGGTTAATGTGAGCCGGTGCATCCTCGTCATCACGCCCATTAAACTGATTGGTTTGAACGATGTTGTTCATGATGTATGACAGAATTTGCCACGAGTTGGGGTTGTTGATCTCGGGAATGACGATGCATGATTGATTTCCGCTTAAGCCATCGAAGGCTTGAGCAGAAATTGTCCTATTGTCGGCCATTGGGATGTCTGGTTGACTTTTCGAACTTTCTGGTGGTGAACTGTGCGGAGATGATTTTTGTGACGAACTAGCCTCTGACTTCAATGGAGAAAATTCAATATCGGCTAGTGGTGGTCCTTGCGAGTGAAGATGTGGCATAAACCTGAAAAACGCAAAAGACCGAGTAAGTAGACTTGAATACTTAAAAATAAACTAAAAATTAAATTAGACTCCTACGAATCAAACAAAAATAAAACAAATAGCACGTATGTAGCAGACAAGTCCAAGTAAAGCTAAAAACGCAATTGCTAAGAGTCCCCGAAAACGGCGCCAAAAACTTGATGTGCTAAAAACAGTCGATAAAATATTAACTAAATTAAACAAGTAATAAATACTAGACCTAAGACTCAACTAAACAAAAAACCGGCAAGTGAACCGGTCAATTGTACTAAAGCTAAGTAAGTCCGGAATATCGAACCCACGGGACTCTATAAATTACGTAAATTAACTAATTAGACTCGACTTACGACATGACTATTTATTATTAATGTTTTAAGGGGGGTTTTAAACTAATATTAAATTAAGATTAAACTAAGAAAATAAATAAACAAGCAAACGAGAAACAAGCAATTAAACACAAGATCGAAAACAACAAGAGAAGGAATCTACCTAAATAAGAATCCCATGCATCAACAATCATCAAGCAATGGACATATAACATGATTATGGAAACTGATTTCTAAACGTGTTCATCTAACAAACCCTAAGGACCATTGATCGAATCAAACGACATCCCAAAGATAATTATTAGATTATTAAGCAATCAGTATTATTGATTTCCGCAAAGTCATAAATTAGGGTTAATTCATAGTATCTAAAGCAAGCAATCTCACGAAACACTAAACCTTAGATAACTTGATAAATTAAACATGACATCATGAACATGGATCAACACAATAAACAAGAATATTGTCAATATCTATCCTAGCATGCAATTAAGCAAGACACTATGAACAACTCCTCACCTTACAGCTATTGGAATTTAGCAAAACATTCAAAATCCTAATCAGCAATCAACAAGCTTCTATGATCTAACGGGCCCTTTAAATCACAAAAATCAAAACACCAAGTAATGATTAAACATAAACCCTAAATCTAAAGAGCACAATCAAAAGATAAAAGATCTATGTGAAGAAATAGTTAATAATCAACCAAGATAATAAATACTTATACGCATCATGAAAACAAAACCTAGTCTTTACTGTTAATATAACGAAACCATAATCAAACAATTGTCCAAAGCAAGAATCAAGTCAAAAACATGTTCATCAAACCTAAGTAGACATGAAGTTTAGCCTAGCATAGTCATAATCAAAGATAGATAACTAAAACCAAGAACAAAGATAAACATCATGAAAGATAATGAACAAGAATAAAGATAAAGAACGAGAGAACCCGTCTTAATCGACCCTTGAACACTTGTATGAAAGCTCAATGACCCTCTTTGCTTCCTAGCTCCAAAATACCTTCAATATTAGCTCTAACCTCTCAAAGATCGGCTACCAAAGTCCCTTCAATCAGCTAGGTCTATCACCCATTATATATTAAACGAGCTGTGCCTTGAAATTGCAAAGATGGGCTGACCAAAGGGCCTAGGCGCCGCGCGGCCCCCCTTGAGCATGCCTTCGCGCGGCGCCGGCGTACTCTTGGAGTGGCCAACGATTTTTTCTTGTTATTTATTGCTTAAATATGTTAGATCTCTTTCTTGACTTCCAAGTAACGATAGGAACCTTCTAGATCTTCCTTTCCTTAATCACCAAGCCACCATCTACATGAACATAAATCAAAACTCGTAAGTGAAGCAATCATGTAATCAATAATGAACACAACGAACATAAACTTCGCATGAAAAGATAGAAAGAATTAAGTTTATCATGCAAAACACCAAAAAGAGCTAAAACACAATAAATATACAAAACTTAACTCAAAACCTTAAATAATAAAAGATTACAAAACTCGAACTTAAACGAACTTAAAACATTAAATAAACATAACTTTACAAGGGATTCGAGATGTATAAATATATGTATATCACCATGAATAACGATAGAAGACACCGTCATGATAATATTTTTGAAAGTAGTCTAATCCACTTGTTAGCATGAACATTCAAGATTTCATATCTGCAACAACAAAGAAAAAAAAACATAAATGACGATCTGCATTTTAAAATAAAACGCACTACTATCAAAGACTATATTTGAGCTTATAAATTTTCAATTAGATCAACCCCAAATAAACTAAGTCTACAAAAATTAGGAATGTTATGTTTTAGATCCGGCTTCTCCTTAGCTGTCTCAAGCCTAAACGTTAATCATATGGTTCATCCACACAAAAAGAGACATCAAATTTGAGGCATAAGGAAAAAACAGAAGAAAATGACATCTTAAAAATAACGCAATCCAAAAAATTAGATTCAATGCTTTTGTAGCTACCTATTAGTGCTTCCGGGAATTGCTTTGGGATGGGCGGAGCCATCTTTGTGACTATTATCAAGATTCTTACATGTTTGGGTATGTCTGGATGCCGCTGGAAACAAGAATGGGAAGATAAGATTGTTTGGATGAGGGTACATGAACATAACCTAAAACAACTAATGGGCCTACAATTACTAATGGGCCTCTAAAATAATTACACTAGGGGCGGGCTTCTTAAAATAATGGGGGTGACAGATAAAAACTTAACAATAGAATACCCAAAAATCATGTTAGACACATAAACTCAAATACAACATGAATAATCATGGGTTGACACGAACACAATCCGTCTAACATGTTTTTTTATTTTTCTGTATACATATATATATATATATTATATTGCATATAATTAATACTCTAAAAGTTCATATTTTCAAAACAAATTACGTTTAAATTATAAAGTTTGATTTCAATTTTCTCTTTAACTTTTATCTTTTGGCATATAGTACGCATACCTAAAGTAACCCGAAGCTACCCCATTTAGCTAAATCTGTTTGCAGGTTTGGTCCCAAAATCACGAATTTCATGTTAAATTTGTGTTGTGTCACATATTTGGTAACACGACCACTTGGGAAAAACACATATTAATTTCAGTGTGATGTGTTGTAAAACACACTTACTTTCCATATCTTTTAACATGTTTTACATACTTAATAGTTTAATTAATAAGAGTTATGGGTGGTTTTTGCATAATTTTACAAAGACTGAATGTTGATTGTAGGTTATGAAATTTGATGGAAAAAAGAGTTAAGTTTGAATACTCTAGGGGCTTATTTGTTCAAGATTGAATACTACAATTCAAGGCCCGACCCAAGCCCACAAGATACAAGCCTTACATGCATATTATATCAATTAAACAAAAGAAAAAAAAACCCTAACCTAATACCCTAACTGCCGATCGGAATCAGCAAGGAAGAAAAGAAAGAAAAAAGCTTTTGTGGCGGCTATGGAGGCTAAGGGAAGAAGAAGGAAGGTTCGGGATATCTTGGTACAACTGCTAGGCTTCTTATACAATCATAATCTTAGCCATAACATTGAGTATTCATCCATAAACTTTATCTTTTGTTCAAGAACCCTAACTTGTTGATTTGATCTTTTATGTTGGATTGTTTTTAACTTAAAGATTGACTTGTGTTTGATTGTTCTTGATTCTTGAATGAGTTTACTTATGTTTATGATGAGTTATATGATGTTTACTTTGATGTATAGCTGCTGTCCAAAAGTTATGTGTAGCTAATCTTGTTAGTTCTAGGTTAGATGATTATTGTTAGGTTTTAATGAGTAATATGGATTGCTGATTATCATGACTTGATTGTTAATGAAAATTTTGGTTTAACATTGAATTAATTAGGTTGTGTATAGTGGCTGTGAAATTATTGATTATACTCATATACCTCTTGCTTTGATTAATTGAATAAGTTTTGATTAATTGTTGCTTGTTAGAACTCTTTACTTTGTGTTTAGGGTTTGTTTGCGGGGTGATCAACCGTAGGGTTTAAGTGAGTGTATTAATTGAATATAATCAGCGGGTAACACCTTCTTAGAGACCGAGAGGTGATAGGAAGTAAGGTCGTCTCATAGCTTTTACTAGTTAAAATTAAGATCGCGCGAGAGCGGGTTTGGTTCTTATCGGGTTTGGGTTTTTGTGAGCGATTAGTTGATCTAGTTTAAGTTAAACTGAATTGTTCCTCTATCCTTGGTTGCGTAGTATTCGTTTCCATTAGGTTAGTGTGTCGGTGAGACCGAGAGGAGAGTCGGCATTAGAACACTTTAACAATTCGTTAACCGGTTTGTTCTTAAAATCAACTAAGTTTAAGTTAGAGATTGTTAGTGAGACTGAGAGGTGATCTAGCTCTTCTTGAGTGAACCTTAGTTGTGTCATCCTTAGGAACCGGTGTCGTGAGAATCCTCAATCCATTATCTTATAATACCTGCAATATGATTCTTACCTAGGTAGACGTTTTCTCCGATTGCAGTTAAGTTCCCAAGTTTTGTTAAACATTTTAGTAAAGTTAAGTTAAGTCTAGTTAATTTAATTAGTTGAAGTAATTTAGGTTAAGTAGTTAATTATCATTTAAAAATCATTTAAATATTATTGGGTGAGTCTTGGTTAGAGTTTAAATATCATTAACGTTTTCAAGTGTCCTTGTGTTCGATACTCGGATTTCCTTAGTGCTATACTATTAGTGATCGGTACACTTGCCGGTTTTGTGTGGTTTCTTTAGGATTTTAGTTTTATAAATTTAAAGTTTAGTTGTGAGAGCATCATTATACACACATCACAGCGTTCACTTTTCAATGAGAGAGTTAGTCAGACCTGAGGGTGCTCGTGGAATGAGTACCGTCTTCATTAAAGAGGTTGTTAGGATTAGGGATCGGTTTTGAAAAGTTATGAGCATTTTCCACGAAAACTCTGAGGTTGGTTGTTAACGGACTCCCCTTCGGATCGTTACGTGTGTACTCTACACATCCTGTAAGAAACCAAAGTGTTGCCACTACGAAACATATGGCTGGAATCCCAAACCGAAGTTCCCACCGCTTTATATATGGAAGTCCAATACCTACAAACACTGCTGCAATCATCACCATAGTTAAACCAGGGATTTGGAAAAATATTGTATTTCCCTCTTCAATTTCCTCTCCCAGTATAGCTTCCATTCCATTGTCATTTTCATTTTCCCTTAACATTTTGCTTTGTAATTGTAGCTTCAAAAAGGGAATCAAGGTGACCAGATGACCAGCTAATCGTGATCATTGATTCAATGCAGTCTTCGGGTTTCCACTTTGGCAGCAGTAATGCAGCATAATACTGAGAGAATCATACTCGTGCGAATCATACTCATGCCAATCCCGATTGGTGGCGCGTACCTTTTCTAAACGTCAATGAAACCAAATCCTGTATTATCATAAATAGCATAGATTTATGCCATGAATGACGATAGCAGACGCCATCATGATAATATTCATGAAAGTAGTCTAATCCACTTGTTAGCATGAACATTCAAGATTTCATATCTGAAACAACAAAGAAAAAAAAACATAAATGATGATCTGCATTTTAAAACAAAACGCACTACCATCAAAGACGATATCTGAGCTTATAAATTTTCAATTAAATCAACCCCAAATAAACTAAGTCTACAAAAGTTAGGAGTGTTTTGTTTTAGATCTGGCTTCTCATTAACTGTCACAAGCCTAAACGTTAATCATATGGTTCATCCACACAAAAAGAGACTTCAAATTTGAGGCATAAGGAAAAAACAGAAGAAAATGACATCTTAAAAATAATGCAATCCAAAAAATTAGATTCAATGCTTTTGTAGCTACCTATTAGTGCTTCCGGAAATTGCTTTGGGATGGGCGGAGCCATCTTTGTGACTATTATCAAGATTCTTACATGTTTTGGTATGTCTGGACGTCGCAGGAAACAAGAAGGGGAAGATAAGATACTTTGGATGAGGGTACAAGAACATAACCTAAAAAACTAATGGGCCTACAACTACTAATGGGCCTCTAAAATAATTATACTAGGGGCGGGCTTCTCAAAATAATGGGGTGATAGATAAAAACTTAACAATAGAATACCCAAAAATCATGTTAGACACATAAACTCAAATACAACATGAATAATCATGGGCTGACACGAACACAATCCGTCTAACATGATTTTTTTTATTTTTCTGTATATATATATATATATATTATTGCATATAATTAATACTCTAAAAGTTCATATTTTCAAAACAAATTACGTTTAAATTATAAAGTTTGATTTCAATTTTCTCTTTTAAGTTTTAACTTTTGACATATAGTACGCATACCTAAAGTAACCCGAAGCTACCCCATTTAGCTAAATGTGTTTGCAGGTTTGGTCCCAAAATCGCGAATTTCATGTTAGATTTGTGTTGTGCCACATATTTGATAACACGACCACTTGGGCAAAACACATATTAATTTCAGTGTTCACTTTTCAATGAGAGAGTTAGTCAGACCTGGGGTGCTCGTGGAATGAGTACCGTCTTCATTAAAGAGGTTGTTAGGATTAGGGATCGGTTTTGAAAAGTTACGAGCAGTTGCCACGAAAACTCTAAGGTTGGTTGTTAACGGACCCCCCCCCCCCCCCCCGGATCGTTACGTGTGTACTCTACACATCCTGTAAGAAACCAAAGTGTTTCCACCACGAAACATATGGCTGGAATCCCAAACCGAAGTTCCCACCGCTTTATATATGGAAGTCCAATACCTGCAAACGCTGCTGCAATCATCACCACAGTTAAACCAAGGATTTGGAAAAATATTTTATTTCCTTCTTCAATTTTAATCATCACCACAGTTAAACCAAGGATTTGGAAAAATATTTTATTTCCTTCTTCAATTTCCTCTCCCAGTATAGCTTCCATTCCATTGTCATTTTCATTAACATTTTCATTTTCCCTTAACATTTTGCTTTGTAATTGTAGCTTCAAAAAGGGAATCAATGTGACCAGATGACCGGCTAATCGTGATCATTGATTCGATGCAGTCTTCGGGTTTCCACTTTGGTAGCAGTAATGCAGCATAATACTGAGAGAATTATACTCGTGCGAATCATACTCGTGCCAATGTCGATTGGTGGCGCGTACCTTTTCTAAAGGTCAATGAAACCAAATCCAGTATTATCATAAATAGCATAGATTTATACCATGAATGACGATAGAAGACGCCATCATGATAATATTTATGAAAGTAGTCTAATCCACTTGTTAGCATAACATTCAAGATTTCATATCTGCACCAACAAAGAAAAAAAAAATGACGATCTGCATTTTAAAACAAAACGCACTACTATCAGAGACGATATTTGAGCTTATAAATTTTCAATTAGATCAACCCCAAATAAACTAAGTCTACAAAAATTAGGAGTGTTTTGTTTTAGATCCGGCTTCTCCTTAACAGTCTCAAGCCTAAAAGTTAATCATATGGTTCATCCACACAAAAGGAGACTTCAAATTTGAGGCATAAGGAAAAATGAGAAGAAAATGACATCTTAAAAATAAAGCAATCCAAAAAATTAGATTCAATGCTTTTGTAGCTACCTATTAGTGCATCCGGAAATTGCTTTGGGATGGGCGGAGCCATCTTTGTGACTATTATCAAGATTCTTACATTGAAGAGGTCGTTAGGATTGGGGATCGGTTTTGAAAAGTTACGAACGGTTGCCACGAAAACTCTGAGGGTGGTTGTTAACAAACTCCCCTTTGGATCATTAGGTGTGTACTCTCCCCATCCTGTAAGAAACCAAAGTGTAGCCACCACAAAACATATGGCTGGAATCCCAAACCGAAGTTCCCACCGGCCACCGCTTTATATATGGAAGTCCAATGCCTGCAACCTCTGCAGCAATCATCACCACAGTTAGACCCGGGATTTGGAAATATATTTTATTTACCTCTTCAATTTCCTCTCCCAATATAGCTTCCATTCCATTGTCATTTTCATTAACATTTTCATTTTCCCTTAGCATTTTGCTTTGTAATTGTAGCTTCAAAAAGGGCATCAGTGTGACCAGATGACCGGCTAATCCGAGCGCAATCAATGGTAAGGCTGTATAGAACAAGGCCTGTTGTGTGGCCCCAATACATTCCTTCTTGTAGTCTTTACATTGACCAAAAACAGGTGGTGTTGACATGGATAGTAATCCTAATCCCTGCATATATGCATGCATTTGTCAGTTTTGTATACTAACTTTACATACATGGGAACTAACTGAATGACTTACCACACTAGTGGAGATGCTTGAGACGACCAGCACATAAAAGTCACCCGTGAAGGCATCTGCGAAGAAAGCTAACCCAATGGACAAAGCCGGTATGCTTCCATACCAAATGTTTGTTATAGCAGCAGCATGTGTAGTGCTTAGAGTCCAAACATCTGTTAAGTAAGGCATCATAATGTACAGTGCAAAAGTAGCGAGCAAATCCGCGGATGTCAAAGCTGCAAAATCAACAACTAATTGTGTCAACTAAAACTTACATAATTGAAAAGGTTTACTCTTACACTTTATGTTATTTTAACTTGGATATTATTTTTTATTAGTTTGAAGACTTGAAGTTAAATTCAGACAGAAAATTTAAGACTTTTATTTTCATAGTCTTTGAAGTAGGGGTGAGCAATACCACTAATCATAACAATAACCGTAACCGATTCTTGGTTATGGTTAATCTGATAATCCTTTCAACATTTAACCGCAATATATCATATAAGTATTAAGCATGCCAGAAATTGGTTTGGTTCAGTTAACATTTGGTTATGTGACACCCTTAAGCATAATCATAACAGATATTTATCACTTAATCAAATGACAGTAACCATAACCGTCTGTTAATCATGGTTATCGGCTAATTCGGTTCGGTCTCGATCTGATTATCAGTTAATTTCGGTTAAAGGTTAAGACAAGATCACCCCTACTAGTTTTAAGCATGGTGATTTTAGCATGAAGGATTAATACTTGTACATGTTCCTTTGACTTTAAGGAACAAATTTAATTTTTTTTTTGGGTTCATATATACCAAAAGCGTATGGTTGGGCATTTTTAAATCGTGTCACGCCTTGATCAAATTTTTTCTTGTATAATAATATATCTCCGGGCTCTATTTCATCCTTTTAAAAACCGTGTCACTTAACAATTAGTTTTACTTTTTATTTTCAAAACCATTGTGAATAATAATAATAATAATAATAATAATAATAATAATAATAAACTCAATGTTGATATTACAAACTATTTGATCATGAGAATATGTGAATCGAAGATCATCTAGAATTAATCAATCACCTGCGATCCTAACGAAGTTCACCATTGTTTCCTTGATTTGAAGCTCACAGTTTCACCTGCATACATACATACATATTAGTATAGTAAATCACATTACTAATTTGAAGAAAAACTGGAATTTGAAGATGAAAAAGAGGGGTTTTTTTTTTAAACTAAAGATGAAATTAAAGGTTTCTGGTCAGGTGATGGGGAAGATGATAGTAAAAAACAAGCATGAAATTGTATGATCTTGTAACTTGTTGTTCAAAGAAACCCAACTAAATTGTATGAGCCCCACGTAAATAGGCTTTGTCCAACATTCTCACTCTTTTACGAATAATCACTCATGATGAGTAATTCGTTAAGTAATAGGACAAGTTAAACCCTCACCAAATTTTACATTAAAACTATTGTAGAGATGCTACCAAAAAATGCGGAAAATGCAACTCTTTAGATTCAACATTTTGTTAAAAAAAAGGTCGTATCATACTTTTTTTTTACGACCAACTAAGTAACGCCGGGTACTCCTTACGCGGCCCTCACTGGCTAAAGGTAGCCCGGGCCGGCCACGAGTCCAGACAGACAGATCCCCTAGCGGTCCACCTATTGAGGGATTTTTTGTAGGTTAAAAACCATCTCACCTAGTTTCGTTTTGAATATAAATTATCTGGTTTAGTGCTGAATTAGGCGGATTTGTATCCCGATACATTCTGCTGACGGAATTGTATGTAGGGTCACTAAATCATTTGTAGGCAATAGCGAATGGTTTTATCTGTATACATTCGAGAAATGTAACATTTCTATAAATTTGCAGCATAACATAATAGTTATTATCATATTTGTTCATTTATTGATGAAACTTTTATTGGAGTAATATTATGTACAAATGGTCAACAAAATTTTGCCTAAATTTCAAACAAAATTCATGTATGCAAAAAAGGTGTATAAAACTTCACGGTACAATCAATTACAATTCAATTGTGAAAAGTCACATTACTTCAATAAAATAATTCAAAATCAAATCAAACCATTTTCATAACAAGAACAATCTCATTTGTAACATGACCCAGGCATCCAGAAGGATATAACATTTTTGTTGAATTACTAATTTGCCCTGGTACTTAACGAAAGATTTAACTCCATCCATTGTTGGGACTTTTTAGGTTAGTTACACTATTGCAAACTAATAGGACCCGATTAGTATTATATACTGTAATATCTAGTGACCCAATTCATTATTCACATAGTATAAGGACTATTTGTGTAGTTTATTCTAAATGTTTTTTTAACACCAAGAACGAGCAACATCTACAAATAAAGGAATTTAGTCATTTACCATTGCACCAATCCATAATTTTGTTTGTAGGTGCACTCTAATTATATTTATAGGTTTACTATATTTCTTTTATATTTGTTCTATTAAAAATTCAAAATTAAATGAGTTCTCATGAACCCAAACCCGTTATACACTTATACAATACGTGTACATGGGCCCGGCACCTTTATGCATACGAGGAAACAAGCTCAAGTAATAGTTAAAACCGCTATGCGGATAGGCTAGTGACAAAAAATTTAATAAGATTAGATATGCATTATATCAAGGGTAAACATCATAATTACAAAATATTTTCTATTTTTTTTCATTAAAGTCATTAAAAACTTTCTTTTTTATGTTAAAAGTCTATTCATATGTTAAACTAATTTGAGGCATGTGTGGTACACTAATACGTGGGTAATACATGAAAATACAATACTATTAATATAGATTAAACAATAGATTGGACACTTACAAAATTTGATGAACATACAAATGTTATAAAGTTCAATTTTCAAATTTAAATTTCAGTGTATGTGTATATTTTAAATAACGTTTTTTATATAAAATAAAAGATTACTATAAATTTCAAATATTTGAAAAAAAAAAACGAAAGTAATTATTGAATAGAAAATGACACAAATGAATAAGAGGTGAGTTCTGTTTGCTTGAGTTTTGGTGGCATATTAATATTGTATACTTATTTACTTATAGTCATATACAGCTGCACGGGTCCACCTAATATATATGCTCATGGGTTTTTTAATAGGTCAGAGGTAATAAAACGAATAAATGAAAAGGGCATGGGGCTAGTGAGTAAAATATCTTACACCCGTTTTATGGTGTGGATGAAAAGTTAAAAACTGAGTGTTTTGTTTGGTATACACACATAGTATTATCTTCATTAAATTTATTATTATTATTATTATTATTATTATTATTATCTATGTCGAATAGACATTTAATAACGATTCCAAAATAAATAAAACAAAGAAATAGATCATGACATCTTGACATGCAACATGCTTCCTGAGCATATTATATATGTGTAGTACCGTAGGTAATTCAAATATTAATAATGGTACAGTATAATATTTAAGCTAGCTACAAGAAAATCTTCAAAATGATCATTTTAACCAAATAGGTGTCAAGACTAGCCATTTGTTTTGAAAATTCTTAAAATGGTCACTTCAAGAACCGTCGGCCACCCGTTTTCATCAATCAACTGCCCGATTTGTAACCCGATCAAATTCTTCCACTTGTTAACAAGATTGGGCATCCAACCGTATTTATAAAAATCCGACTTTTCAGATTGGCCACCGAACCGAACTTTAAACAGTCGGATTCGACGGAAATAGAACTTTAAACAATCGGACGGACTGTTTAATAACTCTTCGGTTTTGAGCAAAATCTGTCGGTTTTTTAGAAACGGTCGGACCCGACTTTTTATGGTGACACGTGTGTGGTTGTGGATAGTTACATAATCCGTTGGATAGCAGATTTTAATCAAGTTGTCAGGCTATTCTTGGATGGTTATTTTGTGTATTTTTAGAAATGGGGGGCTAGTCAAGGAACGCACTTGGATAAAAATAAAATGGTCATTTTTCATATAGGCTACTCGAATAAGCTGATCGGGTACATGAACTTTTTTGGAAACAAGTTATACGTCAGATTTTTCTATAATTTTAAAGAGTCCCCAGATAGTCATTTAAACAACCTTACGAGTATCGTCACTCAAAACATGATTTTGTTTTGCACAATAACAATAAAGGTAGGATTATTATTTACATGATGAATTTAGATTTTGTACCATCTCACCTGAGCATGTCTGAATTGCCATTTTGACGTCAACGGCATGACACCTACAAGTTATTCTATCAAGTAGTTTGCATGTCTTGCTTCATAAGAAAATAGAAATGCTGAAGAAACACTAATCGACCACGGGCAGATTACGGATAATCTGGGGGTTAAATAGATGTTTCCCACGAGGGTTAGGTCCGGCAAAGAAGGATGTTCTTCAGATGACCTGCAAAACAAACACCGTGAGCTCGTCACTGAGAAGGGGGGGTTCCTTCTTGTGACCACCCTCCGGCGTGAGAATCAGACTAGATTGCTCTGAATATAAGTGTATATTGAGAGAAATAGCTAGTGAAGGTAAAATACCAGATGATCCTACCGTTCCAAGGTGTTGGAGTATTTATAGCCGAAGGTAGGTTTCCAAGCAGGTACAGCCAGCTGTATAATATTCCTGTTCTACCAACTGTGGGTTACGCACGTGCCATGCTGGTTGGTGGGTAGGCAGCGGCTGATAGTGACAAGGCCGGCTGTGTACTGTTCCCTTTCCACCAACTGCAGACTATGTGCGTGCCACGACAAGGGTTGGTGAGTTGGCAGCGGCTAATAGTGACAAACAGTACTAGAGCATGCTCCTCCTCGTACTGTTGTCGGTGAGCTGTCACCCTGTGATTGGTTCATGGGTTGCTTTGGTCAGATCTTGTCTATTTTGTCCATACCTTGGCAGGTATAGTACAAAAGATCTTCCAGAAGCATACGGACTGGCTCATTTGGGCGGGAGTATTTCTGCCTTGCTCATTCCTTCAGGTGACACTGAATTATTTAGTGCCTTGTGCGTGTAGCCTTACTATTAGTGCGGGTAGCCTTCCCTGATGGCTTGTATCCGCAGCTGCGGGGACAGGCGGGATACTTCACCATTGGGAGGCTTTCCCTGCGGGAACAGCTGGCGTACTGCGCGTAAGGTCTTCATCTCTGAGCATGGTGGGTCCTGCGGAACCAGTTGGTCCTTGCGCAAACGTCCCTCTTCAAGGTGAGTCTTGCGGGTCCAACTGGGCTCTGCTGGGACCTACCTCTTCAAATGCTGAAAATTATAAAATCATATGGAGTGTCACCAAATTTATGAAGACGTACTATCATAAGTGTTGTTTTATATTAGATGCCATTTTAATGACATATTCAAGCTTCAAACATCACATAATTGTGGAATAGGAATACAATACATAGATCATCTAAACAAATATGTGCGAAAATCAAAACTAGTAGTTTATTTCAAGAGGCAAAAGTATAATTTTAATCATTTGTAAAATTAAATAAATGCCCTAAGACCATACAACATTCAGGAGTTAAAAGTGGAAGTTTAATACAACACAAATACCTTACAAAATCAATATATTTTCTGTTTTTTCTTAAAAAAAATAAAGTCTCTCAATTATTTTGCTACGTAGAAGTCTCTCAACATGTTAAATTTTGCTACGTAAAAGTCCCTCTACAAATTTATTAATTTTGTCATAAAACAACTTGAAACCGGTACGTAAGGATGGCTACATACCAATTGGCGACGTACCCTTAGGATTGGGGGTCTGTCATTCCTAGTGAAAAAAAAAATTCTAGCGCTATTATGATGTTAAAATTCTGATCAAGCCCTATGGATCTTTTTGTTTTTGAACGGTACACGTTCCATTAATGAAAACATAAAAAATGATCATAAAATAAAGTTCATCCGTGCGGTGGCATCGCTTGGTTCATTAAGAAGATCAAACGCATTAGAAGTAGATATTGTATCAACAATGCATGTTTCTTAGTTGGGCCAGCAGCAGGCCCAACAACTTTAGGTTTTAAAATTTTAGGCCCAGTCGAACCCATAATAAACTGGTCGACCCAACCCAAACACGACACAATTTAAGTGGGTTCCACACGACACAATGTGTACCCATGCCAAAAAACTAAAACAACTTAATAATCCTCGATATATTCTATCAAATTAGATTTGTTAGTTGATTGATTTTTGGCAATGAATGCCTTTATAGTTTTTTTTATTAACTGAATACGGAATACCTAGGGTTTGTTTGGTATTAGGTAATGGAATGAACAAGGGAAGGGAATGGAATGAAAAAAGAAATAAAATGAATCATTATTATTCTGTTGTCGTGTTTGGTTACCACATGTGAATGAAATGAATCATCACTTTATTATTACTTTTTTATTAAATAATGAACTATCAATCATAATATTTTTGTCAATTAATAAAACAGTAATAAGATAATGTGATATAGTAATAAAAATATAACAATAATTTAATAATAGCTATACTATAATAAAATAATAATGATGATGATAAAATAACAATAATAACAGTAAGAGTAGGAGTAGTAATAATAATAATAATAATAATGTCATTATTATTGAGCATTTTCCATTTCATTACTAGAATGAATGAAATAAAAAACCACATCTTACTAAAGAATGAAAAATGTTATATATGAAAGGAATTACATTCATTTGGCCAAATGATTCATATATTCCATTGACGAATGATAATCAAACATGTTTTATTTCATTCCTTTAGAATGATTAATTTCATTTTGTCTATTGTTACTTCATACCAAACGCTACCCTATTGTCATCCTATCATTAATATTAACACTAACTTATTAAGATTTTATTAAGGGGGTGTTTGGGATTCCTTATTTTCTTCAACTTATAACTTATAAACTTTTTGAAAAGTTAATAAGAGGTATTAGGTGTTTGGCAAACCATAAGACCTAATGGATTTTAACTTTTGGACAAGGCAAAATAAAGGGGTTTTGAAAAGTTAGGAATATGTAACTTATTAACTTAATGGGTTTGAATTATCTATTACATCCGTCTAACCTTTAAAACCCGTTACACTTCTTTTAAAAAAAATTGTCATTTTTAGTCATTTTGGTTTCCCCTAACATGTAAGCTAATCCGGACATTTTTTTGAAAACTTGTTTTAAAAATTTCATAAGTTTATAAGTTCTTTTAACAAAAAGTTCTTTTTCACTTAAATAAGCAAATCCCAAACACACCCTAAAAGCTACTAACTTAAATTTCTATATTTTAGCAGAGTATTAAGCAATTCTAATATTATGTAACATGTTACTATTTAACAGACATTTTTATAACTTACGTAAGCGAATGAGTGCCACATAAATCATATGGCTCCAAAATTTATTAGAAAACACAGATAAAACTCCAGCCAGCATAGACAACAACAGGCACCAATCATTGATTTTAATCCATAAATGCAGCATGTGACATAGCTAATAACTTATATGTTATATAAACTGTGGTTTATTTAAATTAATGTGTGTTGCAATAGGAGAAAGGTAAAATGAATGAATCAGAACACATAATAAGTGGATCTTTCAAACGGTTAGGATCGAGCGAGCATGAAATCGATGAAGACAATATCTCCGAGTCAGGAGACATTGGAGATAGAGCACTTTATAGTAAAAGTGGAAGTGAACAAGATATGGCTTTGCCTATTCTTAAACAGCATTCTTTTAAAAAATCACTACTTGAAAAAGACCATAATGAAGTAGGTTTTAATGTTTTATATGTGTTACTCAAACTGTTGGTTTTGTTGTACAGTTGTACCAACGCTTTAAGGGTAATTTGGTAATTTGTGTATGCAGGAACGAAACGAGTTGCCATGGTTCTTGACATATATGTCATCTCGTGTTCATCTTGCTGTACTCGGCATTCTTGGGGTAAACCACCTTAGTTTTATATGCAATTCATTCGGTTAATTAAAAATAATAATAATATTTGCTGTACATATTATGAAGGTATATACAAGGTACCTCCTAGAAAAATTATTTGGTCCTCAAGTGGTTGGTGCCACAAGTGATCATAGTTATATGTATATAGATCTTCCTCTCAATATGGTATTGTTATTTTACATTTCGTGTAACTTTTATGTAAAACTATCATACAAGTAGTTACTTTATTCTCGATCATGCTATTTAAGGTTGGTTCATTCTTGATGGGTTGGTTTGGAGTTGTGTTCAAAGGTGATATATCCAACTTCTCCCCCGAGTTAGCTGTCGGGCTGACAACGGGTTATTTGGGAAGTCTAACCACGTTTAGCGGTTGGAATCAAAAGATGCTTGAGCTTAGTGTTTATGGTTATTGGGTTTTCTGTGTTCTTGGGCTGTACTAGGTATGCCATTTCAACATAACATAAGGCTGTAAACGAGCCAAGCCAGGGGGGGGGGTTCGATTCGTTTATTTTAACGAGCTGACATGTTGAGGAGCTCGAGCTCAGCTAGTCAAAAGCTTCAACCAACTCATAGCTCTCGTTTAGTGTTTAATAAGATTTTGTAACATTTTGCAATATATGTAAAAATAAATACTTTTAATATTCACATTATAATGCAGAAACTATAATCTACAGAATTTATATATATATATACACACACACACACACACACACACACACATTAAAATTAAAATTTGGTTATGTTTTATATTTATTAAAATTTGGGCTTTAATTTAAATGAGTAAGCTAACAAGTGAGCCAATGAGTGAGGCTGTGAGCTTAACTTGGCTCAGGCTCGGTTCGTTTTCAAGCAAGCCTCAACCGCGAGCCATTTTTTAACAGATCGATGAACATAGCATGATTTCAACGAGGTTGGTCTTGCAGGTTTATTTCTTGTTGCCCATTCCTTCATATTCGGGGTGAAGACCGCTAAGGGTCTCAAATGGGCTTTTAACAGAACAAACCTAAGTTCCAAATGTCAAGTAAAATATAGCACCGCGAGTCAAATTATATTAATAGTGGTGATGGTAACCATACTCGCGTTGTTATGGGGTGCGAGTGTGACATTGTTGATAAGAGATTTTAACACTGATAGCGGTACAACCCACTTATGGCTCGGTTGCATTGTTGGACCAATCGGTGTATGGATCAGGTTCTATTTAGCACGACTCAACGGTCAAGGCTTAGGAAGAACACAAATGTTGAAATAGATGCCTTTTGGTACATTGATAGCTAATGTAGCCGCCGCGTGTATTATGGCAACATTTGCAACAATGAAGAAATATGTATGTTTTTGTTGCACCTTTAACATATTATTAGTTATCTTTCATGTTAATTTAATATATGTTTTGTGGTGTGTAGGTGAAGGATGAACATTTTGATATTGTGGCTACAGGCATACAGTTTGGTTTTTGTGGTTGTTTGAGTACTGTTTCAACTTTTATTTCTGAATTCGAAGCTATGAGAACGAGCATGCATCCGTGGCGAGCATATGCATACACCTTAACAACTATGATCGTCTTGTTTACATTAGGCACCCTTATTTTCTCAGTTCCGGTATGGACCGAACGTTGGTCATAGTTTGATTACCACTTATTTGCGTAACTTACATACTCAGCCATTTAGCTAAGCAAAGTTTTATTTTTAATCACTAATATATTTGGCTCTCATGACAAATAAGTTGTAATGCGAGCCAAACTAAGTCGAGCGCTTAATTTGCAGCCTAGCCAGCTAGCTTGGGGTTCTTTATTCATGAAATCAAATTTGAGATTGCTGATATTTAATAATATCATGGATAGAAACACAGATTGGATGAGTTCAATTTAATGACCATTGTCTAATTCCCACATCGGAGAAGTATATAAAATGGAAGAACGCATTGAATGTATAAGTTATGTGTTGGGTGTAATGTTAAGATTATCTTTGAGCTTGGGGCAATGACTCAGCTAATGAGGTAATAATCGAGGCGCGCCAATTGCTGGTTGAAAACTATTTTCAAATCCCCTCTTTGGCTTTGGGTTTCCCTTACCCATTGAGAATTTCTGGAAGGACACCCTTTCGAGAGTAAAGTCCTACAATCTCCTGTTTTAAACATTTTTTTATTATTTTTTTGTTAAAACTTAAATCGTATTAAATATTGACGTGACAACTTGTTACTCTATGAATGCCTATGGGATTAGGAGGATAAGTGTAACTAGTTTATTAATTTCTTGTAGTTGGGTTTTATTTAGGGTATTGACACTCTGTGAATGCATATGGTCTTAGAATTTGAAGGTGAGGTATCTAATAAACTATTTTAGAAAATTGTTGATACTTTGTATAAATGATTTCAGAGAGGGAGAGTGTTTGTTATATATTGTGAAATTGATGGATTTGCATTAACATACTTTGGAATTACATGAAGTTTACCCACTACATAATACTCTTGTATATATACTCTTCACAATTTAGAGACGAAGTACATTCAAAAGGGAAAAAAATACAATATAAAGTATGAAAGCAACTTAGAAAACGGATTACAAGTCAAATAAATAAAGTGCAAAAAACATGGAAGAAGTCGGATAGTTGAGGCCACGGTTCTTTCAAAACAGATTTAGGGAATGGTTAGGGAATCCGTCTATCGTCGCGGTTACATCACTGTTTGAGTTGTTGCTCACCTATATGAAATTCACCAAGAAAAATGTATGTCAAACTTATGACATGCCCGTCAATATTCAATAAAGAGTGTGGCTAATATCAATGACCCAACACATACAAAGAGCATGTGGTTTAGGACAAATTAAAAAGGACATAACTATTATCATGAAGAAAATGCAACCGCATTTCTCATATAAGAGACGAGTTACATTAAAGGTGACACAACAAGATACATCTCGCCAAATAAACTTTTTTTTGTTCCTTTAAAATGACAAAGTTATAATACTCTTAATATTCTCTCAAATCTCCTATAATAAATATATAAATAGACTTATAGTTTCAAGATCAAATATAAATACTTCTTAACATGAATACATTGACAACCAATTTGTTATAAGTATTTGCTTATTTGTATTTTGTTGTTATTAGTAGTTATTTTTTTCTTTTTTTGTTATAAATATTTGATGTTATTATTTATAAAACACTAGTTTTTATCCCCCGTATTACGGGGGTTGTTTTATATTTTTTGTTCTAATATTTATTTATTTTTTGGATTTATATATTTTTTATTGTGTGAAAGTTAATGATAAATAAACTTATGGTTTGATGATAAATTATTTCGCAGATAAATGAGATGTCATAACACGGTTTAAAAGCTATATGGTTTTGATAAGACCAAAGACCCATTTATTTTTTACTATAAAGTTGGTTTTTTAATTATAAATAATATTTATGAAAGTTAATAATATACTTATGGTTTGATAAGACCCAAGACCCGTTTATTTTTTTACTATCAAATTGGTTTTTTAATTTAAATAATATATATATATATATATATATATTAAAATAAATAAGATATTAACTTTTATTATATCCTATTTTATAGGATTTTTACATCAATAATTTGGTGAGAATATTTTTTTTATTTAATAAGATGTTATAACTCATTTAAGGAATATCTGGGTTTGGTAAGACCCATACCATGAATTCGGGTCAAATGCATGAGAATCCTTCATTTAAAAATCAAGCAAATCTGGTGACTCAAAAAAAGGGGTGCGATCACATCGCGACACGTATGAATTTTATGTCTTCGTTTATATATATAACTGGTTTGATCCCCCGTATTACGAGGGGGCTGTTTTATATTGTTTGTTCTAATATTTATTTATTTTTTGAATTTATATTTTTTTATTGTATGAAAGTTAATAATATACTTATATTTTGATGATAAATTGTTTCACAAATAAATGAGATGTTATAACCCGGTTTAAAAGCTATATGGTTTTGATGAGACCCAAGACCCGTTTATTTTCTTTTACTGTAAAATTGGTTTTTTTAATTATAAATAATATTTATGAAAGTTAATAATATACTTATGGTATGATGAGACCCAAGAAAAATTAACGGTTGTACTTATAAGGATCTCTTGGCTTATAAGCCAACTAATTTTTCTGGAAAGGAAGGATTTATTACAGCACCGCGCTGGTCAGAAAAGACAGAAGTTGTTATAAAAATTAATAAATGTGCTGAAGAAGTTAAAATATTGTATTATTCTAATCTCTTTATAATGAAGCATTTTACTAGTGGACCAGAATTCTCCACGAGATAATGTCTCCAAATCTTGAAATAACTGCTCCCAGTTCCAAATCATGAGTTGTGTAATTTTTCTCGTGCACTTTGAGTTGACGTGAAGCATAGGTGATGTGTCGTTTGAGTCAATCAAAAACCTAATTATTCTAAATAGTTAGAGCAAGTAGGGTATCGTATCACAAGGAATATGTGGTCAATGCAATTCGTGTAACAGATTTAATATTATGAAGTGACTGGTTTTTAGTGCTGATCACACAAGCAATTTTTAGTAAATATAGAGAACTAAGCAATGAACAAGTAAACGGATTTCAAACAATTAACAAAGCAAATCACACCCGGGAATTCAAGTAAGCAACCAAACAGTATCTCATGCAACCTAACAGATTTATCATTAACGATTAACTGAAAACTGATCAATCAGACAAAACCTTAGACGTCAACAATCACTTTACACACGACACTGGTTATCAAACGGTCCTTGCCAGTGTGACTCAGTTAAGGGTAATTGTACGTTTTATCGTATTCAATCTAACCAAACAGTTATATGACTAATTATCTAGCAACTGGTAACAGATCGTTCAGACCAACGTAAACCTAAACCGACCGAACACACAGAAATACTAAACATCAATAATCATATATCAATCTTTCAATAACAAGACATAAGTATTCTTAATCACATGAGAAAAACTGTAAAAGGTTACAAACTATACATCACGGGTGCGATTCTAGGAGATTAGCCGAGCCGCGACATCATCGAATCTTCAGTACGGATGATATAGATCATAGATATGGTCTTGACACGAACTATGTGACAATCGTTAATTTCAGGTTAACTCCGTTAACTCAACTCCGTCAATTCAAACTTAAGATCACTGAATCTATAACGCACACCTCATTACATTTAAACTAGGGTTTAAATGACGCTTAACGCTTACTACATGTGTAGTCTTTCGGGAATTGCAGCGAAACGTAAACGAGTTGACGCAAACGATTGGTGAATAAACGAAAAACGTCAAAACAATAATTATGTGATAATTAGTGTTAGACTTATGTGTTATGTGATAATATTGGTTAAAACACTAACTCAAGATGTAAACAAGTTAGTTTAAACTTGATAAGTAATACTTAGAAGTGGAGGGGCCAAGGTGTAACATATTATTATTTATAATATGTTAACCCTAACTCTTTCCTCCTCCCCACACAATCCGATCGGCCCCCCCTTGGCTCCCTTGGCTGCCGTCGACATACACACACATACATACAATCAATTTCAAGCTTTTGATTGAAGATTAATGTGCTAGGAAGGTATAAACGACTATCCTATGCATCCTTTATACTTAATCTTGACTTTTATTGGGTTAATTACAAACCCTAGATTCCGATTTTTACATGTTATTGTGTTCATATGAGCTTGTTTGATTTGATGATGTATTGATGATGAATTGATAACTAGAATTGATATTGCTACATGTTAATTGTTGTGTCTTTGACTTGAGTTCAAACAAAAACCCTAATCATGTATGTAATGTGTAATTTATGTGCATGGATAGTGATTATGGAGTCTAGAGTGTTATATGAATGAATTATGGTTCATAGATAGTTAATATGTTGAGTTTGGATGCAAACAGTTTCTGGACAGATTGTGTTATTGATGTTTAATTGACTGTAACGGGGTGTAAAGGTGAAAATTGGTTGAGATTATTGATACTACAGTAAACTAGGTTGAGTCTAGTTTCTAAAGAATATAAATTTTCAATTTTTGGACGTGTAAAAGTTAACTTTTATGATTTTACAAAAACGTTGTGCAAAGCTGAGTTGTTAGACCTGCTGTTAGGTTGTTTTGTAAATATTATATCTCATGAACTACGAGACCAATTGGGTTGGTTCCACTTCTGGAAGTTGACTTATTGAGTTAGGAACCTAACCCAAGTGGTCTTGCATTTATTGGATTTTTCGTTTAACGGGAATTTCAAATAACATTCTATTGCGCATAAATTTGACTGTTATGAGTTTGCTGTAATGTTTTGATTATTATGAGAAATCTATGTGGAATAAAAATAAAATAAAATATGTTCTGGAAACCTAAGACATATATTTTTTTGTGATGATTTTTGGTAAATTAATTGTGATGCTATGATCAGTGGAATAGACTAGTTTTTCAAGTAGAATTCTGTCGTTAAGAAACTAGTTGCTGAGCTTTGTGAAAGTTGCATGAAACAACGTGATTGCTAATTGATTGTCATGATTTGACCAAATTGCCCTCATGGGGAATAATTGCTAGTTAATTGTTATGTGTTGACCAAATTGCCCTTACGGGGAGTAATTGCTAGTGATGTACATTATGAATACATGACACGTAAATAATTGCTTACACATGTAACGTATCACAACTACACTTGTTAAAGTCACACACGATTCACAAACGAAACATGAAACATGTTGTGTGCATAGGTATTATGTGCCGGGTCTAGAGACTCGATAAATTTCCGACACTTAGAAAAATCTCTTTGTTTTTTTAGAACGCTAGAGAGAGTTTTTCTGTGACGCGCAGCTTGGTGAATTATTTTGGGAATACTTCGCAAACAGTGAGTTTCACTTTCCCCCTTTTAAACTGTTTTCAAACGCTTTTCAATTAGGGGAGATAACATACTCCGAAAACGCATTTAAGATTTTGTTAATATAGATTATATATCACTTGTAAAGACTAAGTGGCAAACGCAATAACTAAAGTCCTTCATTCACATCGAACCGTTTAATATTGGATAATAGCGAGTCATTGTTGAGTAGTACTACTGGGTTTGACAAACCCCACCCAACGCTAAACTCGACGGGAGGTCGAGTGGGTGTAATCTTGGCTAAACACATATCATGGTTAGGAATGGCAACGGGGCGGGTTTGGGGCGGGTTTTGCTTAACCCGAACCCGAACCCGAAACCAAAAACCATCCCCGTACCCGCCCCATTACCCGTCGGGTTTAATTCGGGGATTCCCCGTTTGGTTTTTTGTACCCCCCCGACCCGCCCCGTCCCCGAACCCGAAAACCCGAAACCGATCCGACCCGACCCGAAATTGGTTCATCACATAACTGAACATTTATCGAAATAAATGTGAAACAAAATCAGATCTAACAATTGCAATTACAAAATCAAAGTGTGAAAATCAGATCTACCTCCGTCCGAAGAACAGATCAGAGCTGGATTCACGGCCGCGTCGGCCGGAGAGAAGTCGGCCGGAGAGCTGGATTGCCGGAGAGCTGGATTCACGGCCGCGTCGGCCGGAGAGAAGTGGGCCGGAGAGCTGGATTGCCGGAGAGCTGGATTCACGGCCGCGTCGGCCGGAGAGAAGTGTGAATCACACAATCGGGGGCGGCGGGGCAATATGCAGATATGTAATTGAAACTGGATGTAGGTTTTTAATATATTTATATATATATATATATTATTTATATTTATATTTATATTTATATATATTATATCGGGGCGGGTCGGGGCGGGGGTACCTGAACCCAAACCCGAACCCGAACCCGAAACAATCCCCGAAACAATCTCCGAAACCCGACCCGAAACCGAAAAAACAAAACCCGACCCGACCCGAAATAAGCCGGTTTTCGGGTTTCCCCGTCGGATTCGGGGATTTTTGCCATCCCTAATCATGGTCGGGATAGACCTGGTGGCAAGGCAAATGATAAACAGTCAGCTTCGGTGTCGAACACTTAGTGATACTTGTTTTATAGGCTAGTTACCTATAGATATATAATTGACATAACACTATCTGGTAACGCAAAACGCTGTAACGCAAAACGCTATAACGCAAAACGCTGAACGCAAACGCTAAACGCTTTATTTTATATAAACTTGTGAACTCACCAACCTTGTGTTGACACTTTTAGTATGTTATTCTCAGGTAGCCGAGGCGGGCGCGCGGTTTAGGATCATGCATTGCTTGAAACACTTTTAATAATGCAAACTTATTTTAAACTGTTATCATTGGGTTTTAAGTCGTCCTGCGTGACGCAACATTGGTTTCTATGGTTTTTACGCTTCCGCATTTAATTACTCGTAAACGTTTTCATGGTTTTGAAACTTTGTTTTATGGTTTGATTATAACTAATGAATCCGATCCTGTTAGTTCACACCCTCCGACGGTAAAACTCCGTTACTGGATTTTGAGGGTGTGACAAACTAGGATGGTGGAAATCGCCTATAGGACTGCTGGGAATCGCCTCTTGGTTCTAAAAACGGAGTTAGGGTTTCCTATGATGGAAGATATGATATTAACCAAAAAATCGCGTCTGCACACCCGTCGCGGTACGCGACGGGGTCTTCTAAGGCCTATCGCGTACCGCGATTGACCATTGGTCAACACATCATTTTATCTCCCATCGCGGTACGCGATGGGGACTTCAGCACACCCATCGCGTACCGCGATGGGTCTCTGACACAGCAACCTTCACTTCTTGTATCGTTTTTCGTGCTGGACATCCCGGGTCTTCATTCCGTGTCACAACAGATCCACAATGAGTACTTTAACGCCTTTGACCTGAAATCCAATAATACACGTATGAAGTATCGATAGTTCTAGAATAAACAGTTAAAACTAAATAATAAACGAACTAAAACATAAACAAATTAACCGACCATCACATCCCCACACTTATCTTTTGCTTGCCCTCAAGCAAAACTCTAAAGCAAACATCGACCTCCATCATAGGTATGTAGATTATCGCCATTGATACTAGTAAGGTTTAAGGTCATACCTAGTTTCCCAGACTGACACTGTTTTAGATTGACATCTCACAAATACGGTTAAATGCTATAATAAAAACAATAGAGCCGCCCAGACAGGTGTACTTTGTTTCCGGTTAAGGCACATATGCTCATACCACTCGTAATATAACATCTCTCCTCTCGGTTTAATATATGGACTGGCAAAAGATGTGCCAGTATCGCTCAGCTCTCAATATCACTCAGAAATACCTATTAATCCATCAAGCTGCTTTGGCACAAATGCAAATCAAGAGGTCTTTAAAGGGTTGTAACGGGGCCAGGTGTAAGGGTATGGAAGGGAAATATTTAAGTAGCTCAAACGATCCGACCCGGCTTATTACAAAACATCTAATTAAACGAAACTATTGTACAACTAAATGACTGATTATATACATCTAAATAAGCAAACTAACAATATACAGAACATCTAAATAAGCAAACTACAAAGAACTGATTTCACATTTTTTTTGGTACTAAAACGAACTTCAACGAACTATAGAATACATAACTGAATATAAACAGACATCTTTTTTGTCTTTTTCTCATTTTTTAAGCATAATAACGTGATGCTTTAACAATGAGATAAATACAAATACAAAACAAAAGCAAATACAATTACAGTTACAAATAAACCTAGTAAGCCGGATCGTCTCGTAACATAATGTCGGGGTTAAACAAACGAAAAATAAGTCCAAGAAATGTTTTCTAAGGGACCCAACCCCCCGCCCCTCACATTAACCACACCTTACATGTGTACTAATGAGGCCCCAACCCCCCAGTACCCACACTCGCACTCATCCAGACGAGGCTTAACCTAATTGCCTCTATCACTTTTGCATTTTGCCAACTGTGATCCCGTAAGCCATGAATATCAGTGAAAGCACTCAAATGACATGTGTGTACTATATATTATATGTGTATTATATATATTTGGTCAACTCACACACGTACCGGAGGAATAGGGTTGACGATATAAACATGTGTACTTGTCCCCATGACTCGTTATTCCCGCCTAAACGACCCCATTTTCAACTTCTAGTTATAAAAACATTTGTGAGTAAGACTAATGAGACGCTGAAAAACCAACCAAGACCAGAAACCTATGACTTGGCATTAATGGCAATAATTAACAGTTTACAACTTTGGTTTCTGAACACTCTTCGAGGTACTATCGGGCTAAAAATTTTCAAATTTCCCCCATCCCCACACTTGAGGTTTACATTGTCCTCAATGTAAGAATACTTAACATTGGCCTCAAAGTTAGAAATGATAGAACGAATAATAAACATTTGTGGGATGGGGTTGAAATTGAGTTTTGACTATTAAGCAATTTTAAAATTTCGGAGCTCATGTGAGGCGGTTCTACTAACAATTATACAATTACACTTTTAACGTTTAAAGCAATAAAAACAAAATAAATTATGAAACTGAAATCACCTGATATCAACGTGACTAGAGAAGGACCAGTCGGCTCGTGAACTCTCGTAACACTCGTATACTCTCATCTCATCCAATTACCAAACTGACAATCGAACCTTCAAAATATCGAGATGTGTATAAGCAAGCTTCTCACAAGTGTAAGACATAGGTCTTTTAAGAGTTTCGAAAATGAATAATTGTTAATTTTATTAAAACAATTACCGAGCCAAATTAATTCGTTTCACAATAAATTATGTTAAATTAGTTAAAAGACCTAACTCACTTTCGTATGAATCACGATTGCATTTAGCGTATGCAACAAGCCCTGTAAACCTCCCGGTAGCCCGGGAGGACGAGTGGGGTCTCGTGAAGGTTTATAGTGAACTACACCCACAAAGTTCGGTTACAACAAAATATACAGATAAAATCAAACACAGTAGCCATCAAAAGATATATGAACATATAAGCCCAACCAGTTACCCAAATATGATTCCTCCAAAAAAATAATATAATAATATACAGACCATGATACTAATAAAAACAAAATAAAGTGAAAAGGGGTAACCAAAAACTACTGTGCTGGTGGATCATCAGTTGCCTCGTCCTGCGGGTCTACAGGCTGCTCCTCTATAGTAGTCAAAGAATTTGGAAGCGGTACCTGCAAAGCAGTAAATAATAATCGAAAGTAATCATCATAACGGGCCCGTTGTGTCACCTGCTCCTGATGTATCTCCGACTGCCGCTGATAAATCATATCCAATGTGACTGGCTGTTGCGGCTGTGAAGATGATGATGCAGATGCCTGTCTCAACGGATGCTGCTGCTGAGGTCGCTCAATGTGTGGAGTCGGACGACGCTGGCGGCGTGTCGGAATACCCCTCTGAAGAGAAACAGCAGCCTCTGATCCCTCAGATGGTGGTGCCTGTGGCCCCGTCGGACCGGGACTAAAGCTACTGGATCATGCTTGTCAATGATCCCGGCCCAACGTGCCTCCTGTAGTCCGAAAGCACCTATATCTGGCCCCCGCGTAGAGTATCTCGTCGGATGACGCTCAAATACCCCAAGTCGCTCAGCGATCCTCGTAATATACGGCCCCAAATGTAAGCGTGCCGAGGATCCCTGAAGTCTGCTACCCCGAGCGAATGACGTGAGCAGGAGCATCACCACATTGGTTAGGCGCTGGCCAAGAATAGAATATAAACACAACAAATTTAAGTTGCTGCACTTCTCGTGGCCCGAATGTCGGCCGACGAGACTACAAGCAACGATCCTGTGAATGTAGCGATGGACGGGGTCCCGAATAGACGACTCCACCACAGAACTGGAGTGGGCCCCGTCGGCAATCTCCACCCATTACTGGCCAAGCTGGGCCTCCGTGATCCAGTGCTCACGAGGGTCCTGAGCTTGTATCGTGTAACCACGTATGCTCTGGAGGAAGGCAGGCGCCTGAACCTCGTCGGCCGTATAAAATCCAGTGGCCACGGCGAAGTCTGGGACAGCCATCTCATAAAGCTGTCGTCCCAGCGAAATGATACTGCGCGTGGCTCACTGAACTCCGTGAGCGTGAAGTCAAATGTCGAATAAAACTCACTTGTGAGCTCGACATACGGAATCGAGTCACACACAAGCGCATCTGCCCACGGAGCAGTCAATAAATCATGTACCTGGTAGTAAATCCCCAACTAACGCAGCAATGTCCAATCAAATGAATGGTGGTGAAGAAGCTGCATCTGTCGGATCCGCTGTAGTCTCGTATACTCGTCTGTAGGTACGTAAAATCAGAGAACCTGATGCGCAATGTGTGCATCCCCCATAATATCTGCTGGTTCAATGCCCACTACAATCTGCACCTCATCACTATCGTAGCAGATGACACGAGGGTCGGCCCTCCGCCTCTTGCGGCGTGTGCGCGAGGACTCTGCTGCATCAGCCATATCTGCAAACTCAAGCAAACAAGTTAGATATTCTAATATGGCGACGACCGTATAGCATTTTGGTCGCGGTCGTCCCATATAATAAAATAATATTAAAATATTAATAAAAAATAAAAATAAAAATAAATAAAGACGAAAAAATCGGGGACACCCTATGCGTATTTCTATAAACCAGATTAACCCGTCCGAATGAAGATTGAGTACGGGCAGGTAATCAATTAACCATTCAAACTGTCAAGGTATCCCCGAGACTCGATTAACAAAACACAAACAAACGTGACACGACACGACTCGATTAACTAAACACAACCAAACAAAACAAAAGGCAAACTGACATACTTAACACGAACTAAATGTCTCGAAAAACGTGCAAAGAAAACAAGTAATAAATCGATTCGGGTTTTGAAAAAAAATATTTTAAAAATATATTCACATAAATGGTTTAATATCGAACAAACACTATCACTTATTTTATGACAAAATAATGATTTTAAATGTGAATATCAAACTCGACTCGTCATATTTGAACAATCCCGATTAATCAAACTAATAACCAACCCGATCAACCCGTAAATCGTAATCCCCAATAAACAAATAATAAACCAATTAATTGTCCCGACCCGACAATAACCCGACAACCCCACTAAACCCCGATAATTCCGCAAACCGAATATCGATGAAATAAAACAATAATATTACAATACATACCTCAGAATCGACGAAAGAATCGATTAATACTGACGGTGGTGGTTGGTAGGTGACAGCGATAGCGGTGGAGATAGGTGACAGCAATAGCGGTGGTGGTGTGGTTACAGTGGTGGTTGTGGTGGGTCAGCGGCAGTGAGAGGGTGGTGGGTGGCAGAAGTGGTGGTCGGAGATGGGAGGATGGTGATTGTGGTGGTGGCTGGACAGAGATGGAGTTTGCCGGAGGAGGTGTGGTGTGGTGGCGGAGATTGTGGGTTGGACGGAGATGATGACGGCGTGGAGATGGTGTTGGTGGTGTTCGCCGTAAAAACGAAGAAGAAGTGAGGGAGAAGAAGATCGGACAAGAAGAAGGAAGGAGAAGGAAGAAGAAGATGTTTATAAAGGACCTCGGTTGGCGGAGCTCCAGAACCCATCGCGTACCGCGATGGGTCAAAAAGAGGACGAGTGCGTACCGCCGCCCAAAAAGGGAAAATTAGGGTTTTAACCCCATCGCGTACCGCGATGGGGTTAAAGTGGACTGGGAGCGTACCGCGATGGGACCAAAAGTCAGATTTGAAATTTTTCGAAAACGCACCTGTTTTGGCATCCCGACAGCACCCCACCCTGGGCACGTTTAAAACTCAAAATGCCTTTACATACCTGGAGTGACGTGTGCTAAACCCATGCTACCGAATTTCTCTAATTTGCCATTCTTCAACGAGCTTCCCTACACTTAGCGTTTACTGCACAAAACTCGAGACGACACTAAGTACAAGACTCAATAAAATAAAATAAAACTGGAAAGACACTTACAAACCCCGGGTTGCCTCCCGTAAGCTCTGAATTTAAAGTCTACATCTCGACAGTACCTCGAACTCAGTTATCTTCATAAACCAGTGAAGTTAAAATAAAATTCACCGATTCCTCATCCAGCTCGTGTATGTCCTTCATCTCCAAATATGGCTTCAGTCTATAGCCATTTACCACTTGCCTCAAATGATCATCAAAGTCTTCAATCTCGTACTGACCATGATTTCCAACCCTTGCAATCAAATACGGACCCGTCCACTTACTTTTCAAGTTACCCGGGAAAATTTTCATCCTCGTGTTGTACAACCACACTCGTTGACCAACTTCAAAATTCTTCAACCGAATGTTGGCATCATGAACTTTCTTCATTTTTGCCTTGTAAGCGGACGCGCAATCGTATGCCTCGTCTCTCAATTCCTCAATCTCGCACAAAGCCAATTTTCTCGCTTCACCTGCATCATCATAATCCATATTAACCTGTTTAGTAGCCCAAAACGCTCTTTGTGCGATTTCAACCGGTAAATGGCAATCCTCTCCATACACAAGTCTATAAGAAGTGGTTCCAATTGGCGTTTTATAAGCGGGTCGGTAGGCCCATAGAGCATCGGTCAACTTAGTTGACCAATCCTTTCGGTCCGCCCGAACGGTTTTCAATAAAATCTGTTTGATTTGCTTATTGGAAACCTCAACCTGTCCACTCGTTTGTGGATGGTAAGGAGTTGCAATCCTATAATCAACACCACGAATTTAAAATTCTTAAAATGAGATCCCCCCATCACTTATGATGGTTCGGGGGACTCCAAATCTCAAAAAAATATTACTTTGAACGAAATTGCAAATGACTATGTGATCATTTGTCCTAGTGGCTATCGCTTCAACCCATTTATAAACGTAATCGACGGCCACTAAGATATACAAATTACCGTGGGAATTCGGAAACGGGCCCATGAAGTCGATCCCCCAAACATCAAAAATGTCAACAACTAGGATCGGATTCAAGGGCATTTCGTCCCGCTTAGAAATACTCCCAAGTTGTTGACACTTTAAACAGTATGTCGCAAAATCGTGAGCATCCTTAAACAATGAAGGCCAAAAGAAACCACTCGTTAAAACTTTTCGAGCGGTTTTCTGGCCACTGAAATGACCACCACACGCAGGCGAATGTGCGTGTTCCAACACTGATTTGGCATCCTCCTCGGGTATGCATCGTCTGATCATCTGATCTGCACCAATTTTAAACAAATCAGGATCATCCCAGATGTACTGTTTAGCTTGGGACATCAACTGTTTCTTCTTTCTCCTTGGCCAATGCTCTGGTAAATCACCTGCAACTTTAAAATTAACAATATGAGCAAACCAAGGATTTTGTGAAACTGCCAGGATATGCTCATCCGGGAAAGACTCGTTAATGGGCCCATCAGTGTTCCCATTTTCCACCATAATTCGGGACAAGTGATATGCAACAACATTTTCACTCCCTTTCTTGTCCCCAATCTCTAAATCAAATTCATGCAACAGCAAAACCCATCTGATAAGCCTCGGTTTTGCATCCTTTTCATGGATGATTTTATCTAGATGACTTTACTACCCCAAATATAAGACCGGAATTTATCTAGAGCATATACTACTGCTAGTAACTCCTTCTCGGTTGTGGTATAATTTAATTGAGCATCAGAGAGGGTTTTACTTGCATAGTATATAGCAACGGGTTTCTTGTCAACCCGTTGACCCAAAACAGCCCCGTCCGCGTAATCACTTGCATCACACATTATTTCAAAAGGTAAACTCCAATCGGGTGATTGCAAGATCGGGGCTTCAACTAATTTTAATTTCAAAATGTCAAAAGCCTTAGCACATTCATCATTAAAGTCAAACGGGGCATCCTTAAGCAATAAATTACATAACGGTTTGGTAATGTCACTAAAACTCTTAATAAACCGTCTATAAAACCCGGCATGCCCCAGAAATGATCTAATGCCTTTGACATTGGTGGGATGAGGTAGAGTTGAAATGACTTGGACTTTAGCTCGATCCACCTCAATCCCCCGACTCGAAACGACGTGGCCCAAAACAATTTCCTCTTGGACCATAAAGTGGCTATTTTCCCAACTAAGAACCAAGTTCGTTTCGACACATCTTTTCAAAACTCTTTCGAGTTGGTTTAAACATGACTCGAAAGATGTGCCGAAAATCAAAAAATCATCCATGAAAATTTCCAAAGACACCCCCACCATATCTGAAAAGATACTCATCATGCACCTATGAAAGGTGGCAGGGGCGTTACATAACCCGAATGGCATTCGCCTAAACGCGAATGTGCCATACGGGCACGTAAACGTGGTCTTTTCCTGATCTTCAGGATGAATAGCTATCTGGTTGTAACCGGAATACCCGTCTAAAAAGCAATAAAATTTTTGACCAGATAGCTTTTCGACAATTTGATCGATAAACGGAAGCGGAAAGTGATCTTTTGATGTTGCCGCGTTCAGTTTACGATAATCAATACAAATGCGCCACCCGGTTACCGGCCGGGTGGCAACCTCGTTACCTGAGTCGCCCTTAACGACTTGGATGCCAGCTTTTTTCGGTACTGTCTGTGTCGGGCTCACCCACGTGCTGTCTGATATGGCAAAGATAATGCCAGCATCTAACCATTTCAGCACCTCCTTCTTCACCATTTTCTTCATATTTGGGTTCAACCTCCGCTAAGCATTATGTGCGGGTTTGACAGCCGGATCAGTTAAAATTTTGTGCATCACAATTGAGGGACTGATTCCCTTCAAATCCGCTATCGTCCACCCGATTGCTTCTTTATTCGCAACCAGCACCTCCATCAAAGCATTTTCCTGTTCAGCAGATAAGTTAGAAGCTATAATAACAGGCAATGTATTATTCTTACCAAGAAAAGCATATTTTAAATACTTTGGGAGCTCTTTCAGCTTGACTTTCGGTGCTTCCAGCATTGACGGCTTCAACCCGGTATCAATCTTCTCGGGAAGCGGTTCCACCAGAACTGACCATGGTGGACGGTCTCCTCTCACAGCTGCGATCTCCATTTGTTTCTCTTCCTCTTCCAGCAACTTGTCTGTTTCCACCTGTAACCTGTCAAACAAAAAACACGTATCCGCTGTGCCATCCGAACTAACGACAGAGTCGTATAACGGAATGCACTCGTCAATGACATCGGCCATAAAGCACTCGTGATCGACCGGAGAGTTATCTCCAAGTGTGAAAACATTAATTCTCAGCTTACGGTTACCGAATGCTATGTCAACAGTACCATTTCTACAATTAATGTTGGCATTTGCGGTAGCCAAAAATGGTCTACCAAGGATAACCGTAGGCTGTTTAGTCCTCTCACCCAAAACATAATCCAGAACTAAAAAGTCAACTGAAAAGTAAAAGTCTTCCACCTTGACAATAACGTCTGTCAATATTCCTCAGGGCAGTTTCGGTGTCTGGTCAGCCAAGACAACTGTGGTGGCAGCCGCACGAAGCGGGCCAAAATCGTACTGGTCATATAAACTGTCCGGGAGAATACTGATGTTAGCTCCAAGATCTAGAAGCGCCCGAGTCATTTTAAAATCACCCACTTGAATGGGTATAATGGGCTTTCCCGGATCTTGTAGCTTGGGTAGAAGTGCACCCGAAAGAATTGCACTCACATTGTCGGTAAAATCAATATGTTTAGGAATCTTATGACTCCTTTTCTGTGTGCACAATTCTTTTAAATACTTAGCATAGGCGGGAATTTGTTTTATGGCATCTAAAAGAGGAATGTTAATTTTGACTTGTTTAAACGTTTCCCACATTTCTTCTTATTGCGGGCCTCGTTTTGATGCCATCTTCTCCTTTAATGGCGCCAACAAAGCATCGGGATATGGAACAGTTTTAACCTTTTCCTTATCCTTGGAGTTGTTGGTATCATCCTTCAGAACCGATTTATTATTTTTAGTTTCACTTTTGTTAGTTTTATTTAATTCAATCGGTTCCGGCTCGTCATCACTGACGAGATTTTCATCAATCTCTTCCACCATCCCATCAACCAACGGTGGTGGACCCCCAACCTTGTTATCATATTTCTTACCATTACGTAAAATACTTACCTGGTTGATGTGCTTTTTCGAACTGGAACTGTGATGATTCGGGTTGACTGTGGTGTCACTCGGAAGTTGGCCCGCATTCTTTTGTAATTTCGCCATGTCTGAAGCGAGCTGACCAATTTGCTTCATCATTTCCTCCGATGATTTATCCCGTAACTCGAACTGTTGTTTCGTCTCGGCCTTCTGATCAGTCATGGCTTTCAATAATGCATCCAACTTCGAGTGTACTGACTCGTCCGAATTACCCGAGGACCGTTTC
The DNA here is from genome assembly GCF_021521415.1 of Bidens hawaiensis. NCBI lineage: Eukaryota > Viridiplantae > Streptophyta > Magnoliopsida > Asterales > Asteraceae > Bidens > Bidens hawaiensis. Next base: position 54,288 of record NW_027502248.1, read on the forward strand.
TGTAGATCCTGATTACCCGAAATATTTCCCCCCGGTTACCGTCTCTGTTATACCCCCAATTCTGATTACTCGAGCCCTGCTGATAACCGCTCTAGCGGTAATTACCCTGCGATCTGTTCTGACTCGATCCCTGAAAGTTCGGGTTCAACTGAGAAGACGCGTTACCGTAACGAAAATTCGGGTGGTTCCTCAGGCCCGGGTGATATGTGTTAGAATTGAGCCCTTGGCCTTTGGAATCCCCGTAAGCATAATTAACTTCCTCGGTGTCATCCTCCTCATCATCATCATAATACTCGGGGCAATTTTCTGCCTTATGCCCGAGTTCACCACAGTCTTCACAAACCTGGAAATTCACTCCAACTTTTCCGACTTCTTTCTTCTTACCCTTTCTGTACCCAGCCAGTTCATGTTCTAATTCAACAATTCTTTCAGACTCACTCGTGACTGACTTAACCGATCTGGACGAATTACCCCATCTTCTTCTTTCAACTGCTGCTTCTGCCTTGGAATCTTCACACATGAACTCTAAATATTCCCAATCATCTTCCTCCGGCTGATTCAACAACTGACTATTACACGAGGCCTTAAGATGCTTTCGGTCCTCGTACGTCAAACCATCAACAAAGCACTTTACCAGTTCCCACAGTTCGATATTGTGATGTGGGCATTTTCTGATCATATCCTTATACCTGGTAAAAGCTTCATGGAATAACTCACCCGGTAACTGTGAAAAGTGAAGAATGTCTGAACGAGCCTCGGTAGTCTTCGACTGTGAATAAAACTCGTTTAGGAAGCCTTGTTGCATCTCGGCCCAGTTTCTGATACTGCGTGTTGGTAACGAGTTAAACCACAGTTTCGCTTTGTCTTTTAATGAGAATTGGAATAACCGCAACCGGACTTCATCCTGATCGAGCGTACCATCACCAATAGACCCGCAAACAGCCGAAAAATCGATTAAGTGCGAATACGGGTCTCCTGAAGCCATCCCGTTGAAATGAGGAACGATGTTGATGTAGGATGGCCGGGACTTAAAAGTTTGATGTCCCTGCACTCGTTCCTGTGGAACCAACGGGGATGCTCCATCTGAGATAGTGATGTACATAGAAATATACATCTTTTCGGCATCAAATAATCTCTAAAAACTGCAATTTCTATCCAATAACATAGCATAAAAGGCTACTTATCATAATAAAACATAATTTCAGGTGAAACCAAACCCCAAACGAAGAAACGAGCAAAAAGACAAAGAAAAACAGAAGAAAACACAAGAAAACAAAGAAACACGCCCCCGTGTCTCAAGAAACACGCCCCCATGCTTCTGACACAAGAAAAGACAAAATCTGAGAAACAAAAACACGGGGCCGTGCTCAGCATGCACGGGGCCATGGACGGAAATGCATAAAAGAAAAGAAGAATTGAGCACATGTCACTAAAAACCACGGGGCAGTGCCTGCTAACCACAGGGCCGTTGCCACCTCACACAAAGACAAAACAAATCTGGCACGTGTCATAAATGTACACGAGGTCGTGCTCATCATGCACGGGGCCGTGCCACATCATCCAGATTGCCTATAAATAGTAGCTCATGTTGCATTCATCAAGTGTGCCTTGAAAAGAATCCTCTCCGGTTTTCACTTATAAAAACACACACTAACACTCACCATGAAGATCTAGTGAAGAGTTTGAAGGTTTGGAGGTCATCACCACTAATCATCATCATCATCAACCATCATTACCATCATTAAGAAGAAAGATTCATCTACATTTGGTTAGATTGTTCCAAGTTTAATCATGTATTTGTTATTATCAATCATCTTAATATTTATCATTATGCTCATTATGAGCGAAACTCCTTTTACCATCTAAAATCTATGAAGAAGCTTTGTTTTACTTGATAATTAATCAAGACATGTGATGTAGTCTAGTAAAGTACATGGTTATATTACAATTATCTTTTGATGAGAAATGTTTCACCATCTTAAATCACTAATTCAAAGTTGGTGGTTGTCAATCTCATTGGAAATCGTTCATGATCGATTCATGTTCTTGAAATATAGAAATACTTTGATACATTATCGAAACATGGATCCTTATATTGTACTTAGAAATGATGAGATATAAGTTATGGTGTATTTTTCTAAACCTTGGTAATCCGAAAATGGCTTTGCTTAGGATATCAAATTAGTTAAAGAAACCACATATTAACGGAATGTGTAATTATAACCTACTTAAATCAACCAATGGGAGGTTGTGTGATGAACTACAACCACCCGAAGTTGTTAGAATTGGTATTCGAGAAATTGAAGTCAATCATAATCTTTCTACTTTACGAAACTACTTGCCAACTTAAATTGACATCATTGAGATGGTATGACATTAGGAAAGGGTGGACTTTAAAATGCGCATACCATCTCCTTAGTGCCAAAGATGCTCACTTAAGGTTTAAGGAGCTATCTATCATATATTACTACGGCAAGTTTATCACATGTCTACATATTAATTATCAATGCTAAAATGGAGTGGATTCTTGATCTTAGATGGTAACCTTCGCATAATTAAACAACTCGTTGGAATTTCTTGTCTTGGTCACCTATATATTATATATATAAGTATTTACATTTTATAAAAAGCTTAAAAATTAACCCCAAAATGACTAAAACCTCCGATTGAAATAAAACAACGATTTATTATTAAAAACATTTGTGTCCATGGATCGATACTTGGTTTTTACCAATACTATTCCACATATACGATAGGTACACTTGCCTATTTTGTGTGTGTTTAGTCTTTGTAGAAATCACTTTTATAAATTTAAAACACGATCTTGTGCAAAAGCAAATCATTCCATCCATCATATTTTATACTACTACACGCGCACACGCATCAAAGTTTTTGGCGCCGTTGCCGGGGACACGGTACGTCTCTAAGAACGATCCAAGTTTTAATTTAATCATTGTCTATAATTGTACAAAGTTTTAACTTCTATTTTATTTTGTTTTACCTTTATTTTTTTTATTAAATACTAAAATATATAATTTTTTGGCTAGCCTACTTTTTATCTTTATTTACCTTACCTTACTTTAGCTTAATTAATATAAACCTTAGTTTAGTTTAGTTTAAAAATAACATAGCATAACTCGTAGTTTAATATTAGTCTAACTTAGACTAACTTTAGCTAACTTTTACTCTAGTGTTTACTTTTGATTTATACCCATGAATGTCCTCTACTTCTGAGCCTGATCTTGTTTCTCCAATTTCTGAACCGGAACGACTCTTTCGTCGACGAACTCGTAAACGGACTACAGAAACCGTAGAAGCAATCAAAGACGAATCAGTAGACGCCACCACATCAGGAGAAAATCAAACCGAAGAAATGATGGCGGCCCTAAACAATGAGCCGAACATGAGCCAATATGCCAAGCCATCTCTCGAGGCTACGGCAATGGAGTGGCTCCACCCGAAATCACTGAAAATTTCGAAATCAAATCTAGCACCATTCATATGGTGGAAAATTCAGTTCAATTTCATGGTCTCCTCGACGAAGATCCTCTTTCTCACATATCTCGATTCTTACGAATCTGCGGAACCTTTAAAATCCAAAACTGTTCGGAAGATCAAATCACACTCAAACTCTTTCCTTTCTCTCTGAGGGGCCAAGCCCTAGAATGGATAGAATCTCTTTCCTCTGGTTCCATAACCACTTGGGACCAGATGGTTGAACAGTTCCTCCTCAAATATTTTCCGCCCTATAAAACTGCCAAATACCGAGCCAGCATTACCGGATTCCGGACTGATGATGATGAGTCGTTACACGCAGCATGGGAAAGATACAAAAGTCTTCTGAGAAGATGTCCACACCATGGACTGAGCGTATCGTTACAAGTACAAACTTTCTTTGATGCCCAATCCAGTCAAAACAAACATGCCATCGACCAAATCGCTGGTGGAGACCTGGGATCCAAATCACCTAACGAAGCATTTGAAGTTCTGGAGAAGGCCGCAAAGAAGAGTTTCGCTTACAACCCACCAAGATCTACACCTACCCATAAAGGAATACACCATGTTGATTCCAACACTCTTGTCACAACACAGCTTGAAGCTCTTTCTAAAAAATTCAAACAACTTCAAGCCGAGCTATCAAAAACCAGACTCACCTGTGACACTTGTGGAGGAAATCATAAGACGAATGACTGTAAACAAGTCATATGGCCATGGAAGAAGTCGATTTCATCGCTTTACAGAACAACGCTTTCAGCAACAACTACAATCCAGGATGGAGAAACCACCCGAATTTCAGCTGGAAAGACGGAGGTAACACTCAACCTTTATCCGGATTCGAAAAGAGACCAATAAATCAATCCTTCCAGTCTAAACCTCAATACCAAGATCAAAGTTCTACTAGCAATCAAAACCCAAGCTACTCTAAGATCGAAGAAATGTTAATCCAACTAATGACCAAAACAAATGAAGCAGAAAAGAAAGCCGACTCCAGAGCTGTTGATATCAGCAGAGTATTATTAAAACATGAAGCCGATCTCAAAAGTCAACAAGCATCACTTCAGAACCTTGAAACCCAAATCGGACAAATTGCCTGACAATTATCCGAAAGACCACCTGGCACTCTTCCAAGCAACACAATTACCAACCCAAATGCAACAGCTAACGCCGTTACATTCCGGAGCGGTACGACCACTGTTGTCTCACCAACTTCAGAACCAGTTATGGAAAAGAAGTCTCCTGATGAAACGCAAGAAAGGCTGACCCCAACAAGCATAATCCAGCCTAAGGAGCCAGTCCAAACCTATGTTCCACCTATTCCATACCCTGGAAGACTGAAGCAGGAGCGATTGGAAGCCCAGTATGGGAAGTTTCTATAACTCTTTAAACAACTCCATATCAACATCCCTTTTGTCGAAGCTATTGCTCAGATGCCAAAATATACCAAGTTTCTCAAAGAAGTGCTAACAAACAAAAGGAAGCTGGAGGAGCTCTGGCATGTCACCCTAGGTGAAGAATGTTCGGCTTTCCTCCAAAGCAAGCTACCGACAAAGATGACCGATCCAGGGAGCTTTACTATCCCTTGTCTCATAGGAAATTTATCTGTTAGCAATGCCCTGGCTGACCTAGGAGCTAGTATTAATTTAATGCCTTATGCGGTTTTTGCAAAACTAGGGATAAGAGAACCAAAGCCCACCCGCATGAGCATTCAGTTAGCCGACCGATTCGTTAAATATCCTCGGGGCATTGTTGAAAACATGCTTGTCAAAATTGACAAGTTTGTTTTCCCAGTAGATTTTGTGATTCTAGACATGGAGGAAGATAAAAGTGTACCTCTAATTCTATGAAGACCCTTCTTAGCCACCGCAAAAGGCTATCATTGATGTTTGCACCGGTAAACTCACTCTCAGGGTCAATGAAGAGGCAATCACTTTTGACATAGGAAAATCTATGCAATATCCGCAACAACACGATGACACCTTATATTGTGTTGACATCATAGACTCCATCGTAAGTTGCTATATGCGAGATTCTTCTATCAATACTCCCTTAGAAACACAAGTCTTAGACAAAACACTCAACAAACCCATTTTAAAGAACGAAAATTTCAATAATAACCACCAAGAAGAATCAGAAATAATATGCGAAATCATTGAAAACAATGAAAAATCAAAACCATCAATCGAAGAACCACCAGCCTAGAGTTAAAAGAGCTACCAAAACATCTCGAATACGCCTTTCTAGAGAAAGATTCTCAACTCCCAGTAATTATTTCATCTCACATTTCCAAAGAAGAGAAAGACGAACTTCTTAAGGTTCTCAAAAACCATAAGAAGGCTATCGCATGGAAGATCATGGATATCAAGGGCATCAGTCTTTCTTTCTGTACTCACAAAATCCTTATGGAAGAAGAATACAAACCTGTGGTCCAACATCAAAGACGTCTCAATGCCAACATGCAAGATGTGGTGAAGAAGGAAGTAATCAAATTACTTGATGCCGGATTAATCTACCCGATCTCAGATTCACCTTGGGTTAGTCCTGTTCAGGTAGTACCCAAGAAGGGAGGAATGACGGTCGTAATGAATGAGAAGGATGAGTTGATACCAATGAGGACCATCACAGGCTGGCGAGTTTCCATTGATTACCGGAAGCTTAATGATGCCACGAGAAAAGATCATTTTCCACTTCCTTTCATAGACCAAATGCTCGAACAATTATCTGGAAAAATGTTCTATTGTTTTCTTGATGGATTCTCCGGATACTTTCAGATTCCCATTGCTCCTGAAGATCAGGAGAAAACTACTTTTACATGTCCGTACGGAACCTTCGCTTACCGAAGAATGCCATTGGACTATGTAATGCTCCAGCCACCTTCCAACGTTGCATGGTGGCCATCTTTCATGAAATGATCGAAAACTCTATGGAAGTTTTCATGGACGACTTCTCAGTCTTTGGAGACTCCTTCGATCATTGCCTGAAAAACCTAGATAAAATGTTAGCTAGGTTTGAAGAAGTAAACTTAGTACTCAACTGGGAAAAATGCCACTTTATGGTAAAGGAAGGCATTGTTTTAGGACACAAGATTTCTCAAAACGGACTAGAAGTTGATAGAGCCAAAATAGAAACCATATCCAAACTTCCGCCGCCAACTTCAGTCAAAGTCATTAGAAGTTTTCTAGGTCACGCAGGCTTCTACCGCCGCTTCATAAAAGACTTCTCAAAAATTTCAAGACCTATGACCAAACTTCTGGAGAAAGACGCACCATTTGTCTTCTCCGAGGAATGTATTGAATCATTCAATACATTAAAAGACAAACTTGTCAACGCACCAATCATGACCACAGCCGATTGGACCCTTCCATTCAAAATCATGTGTGATGCAAGTGACTTTGTAGTTGGAGCCGTACTCGGACAACGCAAAGAAAAACACTTTCACCCAATTTACTATGCTAGTAAAACTCTTAACGATGCACAAGAAAATTATACCACAACAGAAAAAGAGTTACTAGCAGTAGTATTTGCCTTTGAAAAATTTAGATCCTACTTAGTTCTTTCCAAAACCATAGTTTACACAGATCATGCCGCAATACGATACCTATGCAACAAACAAGATGCCAAACCTAGACTCATCCGGTGGATCCTACTACTCCAATAATTCGACATCGAAGTTAAAGACAAGAAAGGAGCAAAAAATGTAGCCGCATACCATCTTTCACGTTCAGAATGTCAAACTTCCGAAGAACTTCACAAAGAAATTATCAATGATAATTTCCCACATGAAGTCCTCATGCACATTCAAGAAGTGATAGAAGAAAAGGACGAAAGTCCTTGGTATGCCGACTTGGCAAATTACTTAGCTTGTAGGATCCTCAGAAAAGGACTCACCCATCAACAGCGGAAGAAATTCTTCTCCGATCTTAAGTTTTACTTCTGGGAAGATCCATATGTGTTTAGGATAGGTGCGAATCAAGTCATTCGTAGGTGCGTAGCAGGCAAGGAAGCCTTAGACATTCTCAAACACTGCCATGAAGGACCAACAGGCGGACACCACGGTACCGCCACCACGATCAGAAAAGTGTTTGATGCAGGATTTTTCTGGCCCACTATATACAAAGATACACATACTTTGATCCAAGCATGCGATGCTTGTCAAAGAGCCGGAAACACTTCAGCCAAAAATGAGATGGCTCAAAAAGGCATTCGAATTTGTAAAATCTTTGATGTATGGGGGATAGATTTCATGGGGCCATTTCCTAACTCATTCGGAAATAAATACTTCCTTGTAGCAGTCGACTACGTATCTAAATGGGTAGAAGCACAAGCTCTTCCCACCAACGATGCTCGAGTAGTTGTACAATTTCTGAAAAAGTTATTCTCAAGATTCAGAACGCCAAAAGCCCTCATCAGCGACAGAGGTACTCACTTCTGTAACACCCTGATGAACAAGGTCTTAGCACGATATGGGGTTCACCACCGACTGGCAACACCATATCACCCACAGACCAGTGGACAGGTGGAAGTCTCGAATCGAGGAATTAAGAGAATTCTGGAAAGAAGTGTGGGGATGAATCGCAAAAATTGGGCAGAAAAGTTAGATGACGCAATGTGGGCCCTTAGGACGGCCTACAAAACTCCCATAGGAACGACACCCTTCAAGATCGTTTACGGGAAGGCATGTCATCTACCAGTAGAATTAAAACACAAAGCCTACGGGGCCCTTAGAGCAGTGAATTTTGATCTAACGTCCGCCAGAGCAAACCGGGAAGATCAAATTCGTGAGCTCGAGGAACTGAGAACAATGGCCTATAAAAATTCATGGTCCTACAAGAAAAAGACTAAATGCATACACGACGCTCATTTAAAAGGAAACAAAAAAATTTCAAGCCGGCGATCGTGTACTGTTATACAACGCTCGTTTACATCTTTTCCCAGGAAAACTGAAATCCCGATGGACAGGTCCATACGTGGTTGAAACAGTTTTTGACTATGGAACCATCGAAATTTCAAATTCAAACGGCCAGAAGTTCAAGGTAAATGGACATCGATTAAAGCCATATATCGACGGTCCACTTAAAGAAGTGTTGGAGGTATTAACCCTCCAAACTTCTTGATTAAGAAATTAAGGAAATAAGGTCTGGCCAAGACCTTTGCAAAACTAGGCCCTGTAAATAGTTAAATTTTTAAACCTAAAAAAATAATAATAATTTTTTAAAAACCACGGGGGCGTGCTCTCAAAAGCACGGCCCCGTGCCTAAAAATGTGGGCCGGCATCTACGCTGCAAAAATCTCAGTCAGACTGGTTTGTAACAGAATTGTCAGAACAGAAGCACGATATCGTGCTCGGTTTCCTGTTTGGTTATAAAAGGCACCTTGTGTCATTGCATTTCTTGCATAAACCAAAACCAAAACCAAAACCTCTGAAAATTCAGCATGCCAATTGAGTTGAATGAAGCAATTCCCGTTTCCCGACATCCGAAAAACGATGCCCACCATGTTTCCAAAACCGAGCTTCTCTTGAAACTTCAAGAACTCACCGAAATGAATCTACTTGCGGAGATGCGTCTCGTGCAACTCACCGAATCGGTGGAAAACATGAAAATGGAACTCCGAGACATCAACGAGCAACTCCAGTTTCAAGTTCTCGGTTTCACGTATTTTCCACCACCAGGACCATTCGGAGGAGGAGAGCCTTTCGGGGAACTCTAGGAAACGTAATTTTATGCTTTTATGTGTAAACAAGTGCATTAAGCACAATGTGTTAGGACTTCGGGCTTAACCCGACTATTTTGTTTTCTTAGGAAACCCGGGCTTATCCCGGAAATGTTCTAGTATCTTTATTTAATGAAAAGTAGTGTTTTAGGTGACCAAACTTCCAAATTATCACAATAAACGTCATTCTAAAAATTCCGGATCTTAAATCGCGTTGAAAATTTAAAAGAAAAAAAATCACTGTGACAAAATGCACGGGCCGTGCTTTCCTAAGCACGAGGCCGTGGTCACCCTAGAATCTTCAGCATGATACGCGCTGACTCCGTACAATTTTCTGACTCAGAAACTTTTATTCCTCTAGCAGCACGGGGCCGTGCTTCCAAAAACACGGGGCCGTGTTCAACTTTCCAGTATCTATATAATGCATGCATAAATTCACTATTCCATTCACACCAAACAAAAACTACCTAAATGGAAGGAAAACGGGTTGAATGGAGGCCAGTGAAGAAGGGGAAACAACATGAATCTTCCTTCCTCGAGGAACAAATCATGAAAGTCCAATGCATCATAAGAGATCAAGTTGAGAGCAACATGCAAACCGAGGCTCGAGTAGTCGAGTTGATTAACAAAGTCGACCTGCTTAGGTTCAAGAACTTCCATGTTGTGGATGGCCACCACAAGGATGTGACTTCCAAACTTAACTTTCTCAACCGAGAAATCTTCACGCTCAACAAAAAGCTTGACAAACTTTTGGAAGCCAAACGAGCACCACCACACATCCAAGACTTGTTCGGGAGTGTGGCCGTTGAAGTTCTGACTTTGTTTCATGTTTAAGTTGTTCCCGCTAGTGCTATGTGTTAGGACCCGAGAATTGTTGTACTTTTCATTTCATCTATCTTTAATTATGTTTTTAGTTTTATGTTTTTAATGAAAATTAGGATGTTTAAATTGCCAAGTTTAAAATAACCAGAAAATAAAAACCCAGTTAAAAACAAACCAGCTCGACAAATAAACAAAACAGTACTGTCTGCACTAAGCAGCACGGTACCGTGCTTCTAAAAGCACGGGGCCGTGTTTTTGGTGTCAGGGCAGTTACGAGTTTTAACTTGATAAAATAACTTTCTCACACAACCAACCCTATTTTCACTGCATTCTGAACCGAAAACCACCGACCTTCAACTGTTTTGCTAATTTCTTCATCAATTCGTCAATTCTAAACCTAAAGTATGTTAATTTAACAATTGTATTGTCCAAATTCGTCATTCTAGGTTTAGATGAACCCTAAATTTGTTCAAATCGACCAAATCGGGTCAAAACCCGAAGAGGGTATGGGTTATTATGCTTGTTTATGATTAATAGATTGTTGAATGATTGATAGTTAGGGTTTAATTGAAAGAAACAATTCGGATTTTTGGGTTTTGACATAAATACCCAACTTACCATTAAACCCAATTGATAAAACCGGTTAGAAACGAGGGTTCGAGTCTGAGTAAGTTAAAAATCGATATTAAAAAAAATGAGTCGTGCACAAAACAACACGAGTCGTGGTCAACCAAAAGTCAAACATCAAGGGAACTGAACCAGAAGCAGCAGCACGGTACCGTGCTTCTGAAAGCACGCCGCCGTGCTTTGCTCTATGTTTCAGCAAATTGAAATTTTTTCATAAGTTTTGACTAATTCAAGTGTAAAATTGCAGATGGCCGAGTATGAGGAAGAGTTTCATGCATTCCTAGTCTTTGGAAACCGGAAGACAAGGGACCGATCTGCAAACGAAAGATTAACTTACCTCAATAACAAATATCCTGAAGCTCCCTTCCATGCATGCGAAGAAACCCTCAGACAAGTTAACCAATGGGACCGCTATCAGAACATTGTCACGGGACCTTGGAGACGGGTTTTTAGCCAAACGGGGGATTCAGTGACAGAACTTACAAAGGAGTTCCTAGCCTCATTCAACATGAAGAAGAAAAAGTTCGACATGTGGGATACCAAGGCAATCGAGTTTCGATGTGGGGGTGTTTGGCATACAACTTCCGTCACCCAACTAGGAGTTGATTTGGGTATTTAAACGGCCGAGTAAACTGACACAAACATCTGGTTCGAGGCCAAAACAACCTTTACAGATGAGGGTGAAGATGATGAAGTTGAAGCAGAAGCCATTAGGGAAGAAGTTTGGGAACAACTGAGTTATGGAACAACAAGGTATAGGCCAAGCGTCTCTAAAAGCACAGCACTGCGTGACCCGCTCATGAGGTACATCCACCGTTTGCTGAGTCATACCGTCACAGCTCGAGGACAAAGCGAATGGGTTGTCAACCTAAAGGATCTTTGGGCATTGTATTGCATGAAAAACGAAATACCATGCAATATCACTATGCTATTCTGCAAGCTTTTCATGTCAAATGCCACTGCCAGAGGAAATTCCCCAATTTTCGGTGGTCCCTTGATCTACAACCTCTACAGGTCCTATAGTGCAGACACAGAAGGAACCCTGAGCCCAGACTCGATAGCTCTCAACCTTGATTACTGTGAGAGCATGCAGATGGTTCAGCAAATCAGCCCGGGTGTGTGGAGATTTTGTGACAAGAAAAACCAGGTTTGGGACCCAGAAGACCCGTCAGAGATGATGATACAGGATGTGCATGAAAGACGACAATCACCGCCTAGACAACAACGCCGACGAACTTACCATCAGAGTGGAGGCCCATCTTCATCAGGGGCCGACCCAAGTTCGTCACACGATAGCCGATACTCTTTCGAGGGTATTTATGGACTTATTGATCAGTTCTCAGCTAACACTACCGCCTCATTTAACAGGATTACAGAGCAGATGGCTGCATCAGATGCACAGCGAGCAGCCGAATATGCAGAGACGAGGCGAGAGATTGATCGTTTGGGCTATCGCATGGACAGACAGTGGGGGCCATTTGACCCGGACACGGGTAAATGATGACTGGCGGCACAGGTAGTTTGGGCATGGGCACGGGCACAGGTTGGCAGTATTTTATGAACTTAGTATGTGTGTTTAAACTATTTACTTTTCGTCGTACTTATTTATTTTATGTTGGTTTGGATACTTTTATGGACGTGAGTGCCAAAGACATTATGTTAGGACTAATTTAGCCCGATAGGGCAAGGGATGGATGATTCCATACCCAATTTTCAGCAGTTTATGCTTGGTTGTTTGTGGATGTTTGCAGTTTTATATTATACAGGTACAAAAACAGGAAAACGGGCGAAAAACAGGGGACGCTCTGTCGAAATTTCGTTAACCCGTAGGGAAGTAACTCTCCATTTTTACCCAGAATACTTAATTAGAATTTTTATATTTTCATAAATCTTGTCACATTGAGGACAATGTGAGATTCAAGTGTGGGGAGGGGAATTACTTGACCAATTGTTTGTCCAACTAATTATAAAAATTCTCTAAAACAAATATTTTTGCAGCAAACAAAGATTACTTAAAAACCTAAAGAGAAAACCAAGAAAATTTTTTGCAAACAACCAATCATTACATAAAAGTGAAAAGGTAAGAAAAAGTTTTGGTAATATTGAGAATAAATTTATACAAAATATGGCGTTAATACCCAATTCCCCCGTTACTGTGAGATAAACCTTATGCCATATAAATATTTTTTTGGAAGCTTTGAGTGAGTCATATGTTTCATGTGATTTAGAACTTGTCGCAATTATTCATTTCAAGACCGCATGAAGCGTTGTATAAGGATGAAGGTAATATCTACACAATTCCATCAAACCCAAAACCCAAGAATCCGATCACCTTATCCACTTTCACCGGTAAAATACAACACTGGTCTTTTACCGGCAGACCCTAAAGAACTAGAAATGCATTCTTTTGACTTCAATTTCCTTTGCTGCATACATTTCACAAAACCTAGGTTGCCTCCAGAACTTAGGGAGAGAATCTTTCTCTTTAGCAATGAGGTGAGGAAAAAGTGGCGCCAAAACGAACAAAGGCCACCATTCTGTGGAATTTCCAAAAACGCAATGAAGAGAAGAGCAAAAAGATATGAACGATGTTTAGGTTGCGGAAACTGGTCCCACGAAGGAAGATGTAGAAAAAGTGAAACTCAGTCTAAACATGAATATACTGAGCTAATGAGGGTGGGGGCTATTAGGCTCAAAGCCGAACGATCCATTAGAGTTGGAAGTTATATTCAGAATAGAATTGAGGAATAATTAATCCACATCCTCGATAAAACCGGTCTTGACGATCTGACCTTAAAAGAGTCATTAGGTATGTAAAAAAAACTCTCGAAGAAAAAGAGCTAACCATTGAAGACATCTCAAAATTCCCGACAAACAGCGGAAGTTGTATTTACCATTAAACCTTGAACCACCACAAAATACCAATCCCTACTCATACTAAACCGGAACCCCTTTTTACCTTCTGATCTATGCAACCCTTCAAAAGGTGGAGATTTAAACTTGTTACAAGCTTATTTATCACAGGTTGCATTTTGACTAAGAGTGTTCACATACATACATCACAGGTATGATCAGATATAAAACCGAGTTTGAGTGAACATTGCGAGAACGTGATGTTTTGCATAAACAGAAGCTCATAAAAACAAAAGTTCTCTCTTATTTATCACTAACATAAAGATTGGTTATTTTGTTTCATCTTCTTGGAGCTCACTTAAGGAATAGCTATAATCTAAATTTGCTGTTTTTAGAGAACATCTATAAGGCGATTGCTTGAGGACAAGCAATGTTCAAGTGTGGGGATGTTTGATGTATATAGAAATATACATATTTTCGGCATCAAATAATCTCTAAAAACTGCAATTTCTATCCAATAACATAGCATAAAAGGCTACTTATCATAATAAAACATAATTTCAGGTGAAACCAAACCCCAAACGAAGAAACGAGCAAAAAAGACGAAGAAAAACAGAAGAAAACACAAGAAAACAAAGAAACACGCCCCCGTGTCTCAAGAAACACGCCCCCATGCTTCTGACAAAAGAAAAGACAAAATCTGAGAAACAAAAACAAGGGGCCGTGCTCAGCATGCACGGGGCCGTGGACGGAAATGCAGAAAAGACAAGAAGAATTGAGCACATGTCACTAAAAACCACGGGGCCGTGCCTGCTAACCACGGGGCCGTTGCCACCTCACACAAAAGACAAAACAAATCTGGCACATGTCATAAATGTACACGGGGTCGTGCTCATCATGCACGGGGCCGTGCCACATCATCCAGATTGCCTATAAATAGTAGCTCATGTTGCATTCATCAAGTGTGCCTTGAAAAGAATCCTCTCCGGTTTTCACTTATAAAAACACACACTAACACTCACCTTGAAGATCTAGTGAAGAGTTTGAAGGTTTGGAGGTCATCACCACTAATCATCATCATCAACCATCATTACCATCATTAAGAAGAAAGATTCATCTACATTTGGTTAGATTGTTCCAAGTTTAATCATGTATTTGTTATTATCAATCATCTTAATATTTATCATTATGCTCATTATGAGCGAAACTCCTTTTACCATCTAAAATCTATGAAGAAGCTTTGTTTTACTTGATAATTAATCAAGACATGTGATGTAGTCTAGTAAAGTACATGGTTATATTACAATTATCTTTTGATGAGAAATGTTTCACCATCTTAAATCACTAATTCAAAGTTGGTGGTTGTCAATCTCATTGGAAATCGTTCATGATCGATTCATGTTCTTGAAAT
>NW_027502249.1:0-20432 GCF_021521415.1 Bidens hawaiensis
ACCTCGTATCCACCGTCGCAATCCACGTCTAGCTAGCATTGACGTGTTCCATAAAATTATAATAATAGCAGTAACAAAAATTTATGGGTAAGAACATACATATGTATACATACGTAAACAAAGTGATGAGTTTACGGAGGAAAAAGAAATCAAATAAACAAATCATAACTGAAATAATGAGTAGAGAAACTGAAGTCTTGGTTTTGAATTTGATTGATAACCCTATATACAATACGGTTATGACTATATGTCTATAAATAAGTAAATAACTCAATTAACCAAATTGAATCGATTTTTAAATTATTTTTTTATCGTTTTTTATAAATATATGTTATGAGAAAGTTAGCGTGCAAATTAAAAAAAAACATGTTATCTGTGCGAATCAAATAGTGTAATTATAGTGTAGTGTAATTGCAGCATAATGTAATTACATTAAGATTTTATTACATAATTACACTACTTCTTTCACGCAGTTTGCACATTAATTCAATTTTTATTTGATTCAAATCCTATAATGTTATGCTTAAAAAAGTTGTTATTTTTTCTTATATATAGCATGTTAGTTGATATATTATTCTCCTTAGAAAGGTTGATATTATTTTATTTGAACAAGCATATAAATGGACTTATTAACCAAAGCTAGCCTGAATGAATATACATGTGTTTAAATCCGTTAGTTAACCGATGATTAACCAAATTATAATGATCCGTTTTAAGAACAACAAAATTGACGACCCTTATGTAATTGATGGATATTAAAAATTTAAAAATTGCAACATTGGGTAGAGATTTGTTGTATCCTATAATGGTACCCAAACTGACTCGTACTTGTACAAAATTACATATGTTTATAAATAAAATATATTGATTTTGACTACAAGTGGCTATAGTATCTATAATAAATAAAATATCTTAAAATTATTTTCTTATTTTCAGCTGATAAGATGAAAAAGAAAAATCTTTTTCATTTCCTTGAACTTTAAAACACGGTATTACATTAATATTTCCATTTCACTCCATTTGTTTTATCTCCTTAGTTCCATTTCTTTTGTTTTCTTTTCTCTTCTTTCATTTATTAGACTAAGGAACACAACGTAAAATCATCAATGTAATGCATGAGAGTGTCAACTATAGACTATTGCATGATGTTGGTTGAATGGTGACAATGTACCGATGGATGGTGGTGTTACTGGTAGAGTAACGAAAAAGAGTGGAGAGCTAGAGACCGAAAGAAACATAGAATTTAACCACGAAGTTTAATATGCCAAAAGATTCAAACGTTAAACAAGTAAAACCATGTGGACCAAAAGAGTAAGCCGATCTAATAAAATTAGTTAATTCTACAAGTTCAGCCCAATCACAAAGATTTAATAAAGCCCGTATAATCGCATATAACTTTGTTCCAGCTAATTTGATTCTATAGCTCATGTACGTGCACTTGTTTTTTGTTACTAGTACAAACAAAACAAAAAATTAATAAGCATACCATTATATTTTTAAGGTCACTCGATCATAATCAACCGAGTTTAGTAACAATGATGTATAAATTGACACGAGTCACATTTACCATCCATATCTTTAACAATTTTTTTATATTATGTTCTCGTTTCATTTAAAACTTGTAAAACATCAAAACAGTGTAAAGCAATATAGTATTTTAAATTATGAGCAGTATTTATTTATGATTTCTCCACACGCCATCACATGACAATTAGCTATTACAATTTTTTGAGATTCTTTTTAGCTTACGTTATCATACGTCTATGAACTTGTAGAATTATTTTTCTTTAAATGACTTGTGTTTCTATCTTATTTATCCCTTATTTATTTAACCAATTTACATTTCTAACCATGCCATAAACTTAATAGAATTATTAATTTAGTAATTATTTAACTTTATTTTTAACAAATATTTTTTCTTTATACTTTATTTTATACATTTAATTATTATTTTAACTATTTTCTAAATTTTAATATAGTTATCACTTTAATAAATTTTATATACATTTTAAGCATTTAGTAATTTTTATTTTCTTTTTATGCATTTAGCTATTATTTTAATTTATATTTTTATTTAACTTTACTATAAATAAGCTAACTAATATCGTTTTCAATATTTTGTTATAAATTTTGATGAAAACGAAATTGTATTCAAAATTTGTATTTTTTTTATATCGTAAATGGCATTCACACGTACTTGAATAAGTTTGTAGTTTACCTCCATGTTTATGAATCTCTTTTTCATTTACACGTAAGACTGCTCAAAAAGCTCGTGACTCACTCGATAAAAGTTCGAATAAAACTAACTAAAAAATCATGATTTGAAACAACACGAGTTGAGTTAGCTCATTTTTGTAACCGATCCAAAATCAACAATGACTCTGCTCATTTAACTTTAAAATCGAACTCAAGCTCAAGCTCCAAACCCTTGTAACTCGACTCGTGAACAACCTTATTTACATATTATTTTCCTATACATCACACAATGTACTAGAGGTGTACAAAACTGGTTTTCAACCCAAACCGAACTGGTTTGGTCAACGGCTGGTCAAAACCGGTTGGCTAAAACCGGTTTGAAGCAATATAGGCCGACCTGGTCATACCGGTTCGGTCCTGTTTATAAACTGGTTTCACAGGTTTTAAACCGGTTTTTCCCAAACTGGTTCGGTTTTAAAACCGGTTTGATATATTTGAAGGGGAACCGGTCCTGACACTGTCGGTTTGGAAACCGGTTTGGATGAAACCGGTTTTAAACCCAAACCGGTTCGGTTCGGTTCGGTTTACCTAAACCGGTTTTTTTTAACACCTCCACAATGTAACCATGTAACTATATAAGGGCCAAGCCCAATAGTTTTCACTTAAATATAAAAGTAAAAAAGAATCCTCTAGGTCCGTTTAACTAAGAGTAACAAAAGCTACACAACTTGTGCGGCAACTAGGGTTATCGTCTTCTACACACACACACACACACACTACTGCATTCGTAGCTGACGGAAACCCTAATTTCGCTAAATCAATCAGATAAAACAACGGCCGACTATAACCTTTCTTCGATCTACGGTACCTGTCGAAATCATGGCGGAAGTAATGTCAATGGAAGCTATAAGAGCTGAAGCCGCTCGTTTGAACATCGATTTATCTGCAGTCGATTGGAACTCCATCCGCCTCCCGCCCGGTGAAGACTGCGGCATCATTAGGTAGTTATAAATTAACCAACCGTTGATACATACACTGATTTATGTACGTATTGTGTTGAAATTGTAATAATTGATGATGACGGCCGTTAAAACCCTAATAGTTTGTCGCTAATTGATTTGTTGGTGTTTTTAGAGGTTATTAACTGCAAATCCTAATTTAAGTGGTTACATGTATGCATATGGAGTATTTAATTGCTTAATGATGATTTATTTTGTGTGTTTTTGTTTTGAATTTGAGTATTCGTTGTAAGCATGTTTGATGCTTGTGTACACAAGTGATTATTAGTATGATGAGTTTTGAATATCAGTGTTTTGTTTTGGTTATTAATTTGTATCTTTATTGTGTGTTTGAATATTTTAGTGATGATGAGGATCTAAATGAGGGGGATCAATTGGAGTTTGATGCTGGATTTGGGAGTATTATTGTTGTGGATAATTTGCCAGTTGTGCCTAGAGAAAAGTATGATAAGCTTGAAGGTGTGGTTCGTAAAATCTACAGCCAAATTGGAGTTGTTAAGGAAAATGGGCTTTGGATGCCTGTTGATGAAGACACCGGTAAAACCCTAGGTTATTGCTTCATTGAGTACAATACTCCACAGGTATTGACAATAAAAAATCTAGTTATATTTTTATCAAGTTTTAAATAAATCTCTTTCATTGCTTTGTGGCTGTATCTTCTTGTAGGAAGCTGAACTTGCTAAGGAAAAGACGAATGGATACAGACTAGACAGAGCACACATTTTTGCTGTCAACATGATTGATGAAATTGACAAATTTATGAATGTCCCAGACGAGTGGGCTCCTCCGGAGATTAAGCCTTATACACCAGGGGTTGGTTTTTGGGTGAAGCGTGAAACTTGATTTTTGTTTATGGCCTTTTTTGGCTATTATAAAATGTTAGTAAGATAGCTTGCAACTTAATAATGATGATAATGTCGTTGTGTATTAATGCAGGAGAATCTGCAACGCTGGCTTACTGATGAGAAAGGTAGAGATCAGTTTGTTATCCGTGCTGGATCAGATACGGAGGTTCTGTGGAATGATGCAAGACAAGTGAAGGCTGATCCTGTTTACAAACGCCCGGTAAATAAAAATACTTTGTCTTGGTATCTTAATTAACTTATTTTACTCTGTGAAAGGATTCTGATTATGTTGAATTGTATTCGTCTGCAGTTCTGGACTGAAAGTTTTGTGCAGTGGTCTCCGTTAGGGACCTACTTAGCCACGGTTCACCGCCAAGGTGCTGCTGTTTGGGGCGGTGCTACTACATTTAACCGTCTGATGCGATATGCTCATCCGCAGGTTAAACTCATTGATTTCTCTCCTGGTGAGAAATATCTGGTTACATATAGCAGCCATGAACCAAGCAACCCTCGCGATACTCATGTAAGAAAGTTTTCTGCTTTATATAGTTTTGTATGGTTTTATATTTGGTGGAAGTTTCAACCAGTTTATTTGTAAATGGGTTGTATATGTAAGGCTATATATCATAGTTATCAAATGTACAATGCGCAAAAAAAGCGAGGGTCTAAGGAAAAAAAGCGCACTTAAATAAAAAATTAAAAATATATTATATAGATGAAAAATAATATTATTCTTCAAATAAGGTATACAAAAACTATTATATAACATTTAATATCATCTAGTTAGTACCAAAAGTTCTAAGAGAGTCTAATATAAATATTGCCTTTGATCTCTCCTAGATCTAAGTTTCAATAGCACTCATTGCGTTACTTTTGCTCGGCCTTTATCTTTTCTCATTCATGGCATAGACGATACCAAAGCGCTTGCTTAGGAACTAGAAGCGCATTTAGTGAGCCTTGCCTGAAAATTGGGCCTAGGCGCAAGAAGCGATGGCTTTTAATAATATGTTTTATATTTAATGGACCAAACTTGTTCAAATGAGTTGAAAGTCATCTAACTTAGCATTGATTTTCTTAACTGTTTGATCTATTTATGATCAGAGGGTGGTGCTCAACATATTTGATGTGAGAACTGGAAAAGTAACGAGAGATTTCAAGGGAAGTGCTGACGAGTTTGCAATTGGAGGAACAGGAGGTTTTACAGGGGTTTCTTGGCCTGTTTTCAAGTAATTTTTTCGTAGTCTTGCAATTTTTTTCTTTGTGCTGGATACATGTTTATCTGATGCTGATATGCTTGTGATTTCCCAGATGGGGTGGTGGTAAAGAGGACAAATATTTTGCTCGATTGGGCAAAAATATGATTTCTGTGTATGACACAGAGACCTTTGGTCTTATCGACAAGAAATCCATCAAAGTTGACAATGTTATGGACTTCAGTTGGTCCCCAACCGACCCTATTTTTGCACTTTTTGTTCCTGAACTTGGTGGTGGAAATCAACCTGCAAGAGTAAGTGTTGATGGGCATTTTTCCCATTGTGAGGTTTCAAAATATTATTATTTTCGAATAACAATTAACATGGACTTATATGATATTTATAGGTGAGTCTTTTTCAAATCCCGAGCAAAGTAGAGTTGAGGCAGAAGAATCTTTTCAGTGTTAGTGATTGCAAAATGTACTGGCAAAGTAACGGTGAATATCTCGCTGTCAAAGTTGATCGATACACAAAAACCAAAAAGAGCACATACACTGGCTTTGAGCTTTTCAGAATCAAAGAGCGTGACATACCTATCGAGGTTTTTGAGCTTGACAACAAGAACGATAAGGTTATTGCATTTGCATGGGAGCCAAAGGGTCACAGATTTGCAGTTATTCATGGTGATAACCCAAGGCCTGATGTTAGTTTCTATTCTGTCAAAGGCGGTAAGGTTGTAAAGCTCACCACTCTTAAGCAAAAGCAGGCGAATGCTCTGTTTTGGTCACCTAGTGGTCGTTTTATCATTCTGGCTGGCTTGAAAGGGTTCAATGGACAGTTGGAGTTCTATAATGTTGATGAGCTTGAAACTATGGCTACTGCTGAACATTTTATGGCAACTGACATAGAGTGGGACCCAACTGGGAGGTATTTTTAATTAAAGCAAATTATGGGCAATTTCATATGCACTCCCTACAGACTTGGAAAGTATCATATATTTATACCATGCAAAGCTAAAAGTATGAAAGTATCATATGTTCCCACTAAGTAGTTAAAATATCAAATATGCCCAACTTATTAAACACAGTTAACAGTTTAATAATAGATATTTTACTCTTCATTTTTTTATATCCATCTTTTGCTTAATTATATTTGTATTTTTCTTCATTATCTTTAACTTCCATCTTTTTATATGTTTTCATCTTTATCTTAAATCTTTTTACTGATAAACATTAGTGTTGCAAAATGTTAGATTGTTATCGTTCGTTTATCATGCGATTATACTTGGTTTGGTTATCTTATTTGTAGCATACGCGTGTTCGACTATCTGCTGTTGAGGGAACAAAAGAGTAGACTGTGTTTCTGTTTGCTTCTTTATCATTGATAACTTGATATTGAAACATCCAAATAAAAAATAGGGTTTAACACGTATAATGGAAAGGGTTAGAATGATCATTAAGTAAAAATTCATTAAAGTTGGGTTATATGATATTTTTATTTTTGGTTGGGTATATATGAGATTTTGTAAGTTTGCAAGAGTTTTTATGAAATTAATTCTTAAATCAAATGCCTTGATAACAAATTTTTTTATTTATATTAATTTTTATGCATTCATTCTGTTATAGGTATGTTGCAACTTCAGTCACTTCGGTGCATGAGATGGAAAATGGTTTCAATATATGGTCATTCAATGGAAAGTTGCTTTACCGAATTCTGAAGGATCATTTCTTTCAGGTAATGTTGTAAACTTGTAGCTTCTTTTTTTAACTTTTGTAAATGATTATTAAAATGGTATTATTACAGTTCTTGTGGAGGCCAAGGCCACCATCTTTCTTGAGCCCGGAAAAGGAGGAAGAAATATTGAAGAATTTGAAGAAATACAGCAAGAAGTACGACGTGCAAGATCAAGATATTTCTGTGTTGTTGAGCGAGCAAGATCGTGAAAAGAGGAAGCAGTTGAAGGATGATTGGGAACGATGGGTGAACACATGGAAGCAGTATCACGAGCAGGAGAAGATGGATAGGCAGATGCTAAGAGATGGTGAGGCTAGTGATGTGGAAGAGGAATATGAGGCTAAGGAAGTAGAGGTTGAAGAGCTGCTGGAGGTGACTGAAGAGATCATTCAGGATGCCTAAAAAAGAGTTTTTATTTTTATTTTTGTTTGCTAGTTGATGCTGTTGGCTATATTAAGTCATGAATGCTTAATGCATGATTATGTTTACACTTGATTTGTACTTCAGTTTGAAATTTTTGAATTTTGTGGTTTTGACGATTTTGCCGGGTGTCTTTTTGTTTATGTGAATTTAGTTAGGATCTATTGATGCGCACCTGTGGGTTTGTTCTTTTTGGTGTTTTGCTTCCAGTGGTCTGGGCCTTAGTGAGTGGCCTTGTCAGGATCCGATCTGGATTCGAGACCATGTCTCGTCAATAAACATATAGTTTATCTTATGGGAGATGCGTTAGATCAAGTACTATTATCTAACTAGGAATAATCGTCACTATTTGGGTTTGAATTGCTCACATTCATTGTCAAACTACAGAATAATAAAATTTTAAACTTTAGTTTCATGTTTAAATCTTGAATGTATACTTGATAAAGTTTCTTATTGTATGATCATTTGCAATCATATATCAGTAGTAACAGTATCAAATATTATCTTGATATTACAGATACATCAATCTTTTGTTTATACCATCCACGGTAGACGTCACTGACATTGTGGCATGGTTTAGGTGGTGTTGGAACTTGGAAGTTAAGGTTTGTGGATAACAAACTAATGACAGTAAAAAATGAGTCATATTAGGGACACCCAGACACCCCCTTTACGCCCCGTATTCAAGGGACACCTGCATTTTTTTCTTAAAAAACATCCTATACGCCCCGTATAGGGCTATACGGGTCGTATAGGATGTTTTTTAAGAATTAAATGCGGGTGTCCCTAGAATACCCTAAAAAATCTAAATGGATGATCCGTTTACTTTATTTATTTATTAAATATTTTTTTTTCAATTTTCTCTATTCTTAATAATGTTCTAGTTAAAATTTATATAAACTTGTTAAAAGGTTTTGTGAAATAAAAAATATATAAAGTTAACAACTTTACAAAATAAGCATCTTAATTTATAACAACAAAATTGAAGATATATACGATATAGATAAATGGGCTAACGGGTCATGTTCAGATTACATGGTTTTTAAATGCATGTAGGTTATGTTGATATATTTTACCCAAATAAACATATGTATGTTGTATTAGAATACATGGTGTGTACTTGTATTGTTTAGAGTTATCTCCTAATTCATAGTTTATATCTATCTTTAATATACTGTGAGGGTATTGTGTATTATAAATATCAATTATCAACCAGATTGGAATACATCTTTTACCAATATCTTTTATGGCATTAAAGCTAAAACTCTTAGTAGCCGGCCCTGCCATCTTCGGTCGATTTTCTTCATCGATCATCATCCATCTTTCTTCTTATAGACCTCGAGTCCAATAACAAAACATGAACAAACTCCACCCGGCTCAGCATTACTAATATTCACAACTTCAAGATCCACTATATCATGCATTCGGAGTCATTGATCACACCCAACCACAAAGACAAAAACCAATGCTGACAAAACAAAAAGCCAAAGCCAATCTGTAGGCCTGTATTGTCGCTATCGTACTCCAATGTATTTGCAGTACAATCTCCAACAATCTCTTGCATACTATTTTGACACCCGGACACCCCCATGGGGCACAGGCATGGTCAGCCCTTGCCAACATCTTTCAGGACAACCACAATGCCCGTGCGGTGTGGTGTCTCAAAACACAAGTTCAACAACAAACAAAACATGTTTTCCAACTTTAAAGGTTAATAATATCAAAATATAATGAATTAATTCCAATTACTTTTTTAACCAAACAAACGACACGTTTTTTAATTCGAATTCCAACTAATTCCAAGAACCAAGCAGGAACTTAGAAATCACTAGAAATAAAAAGATTCATACAGGATAATTGTTTCACTGTAAACTACAAGCATGACAGCCCATATAAAGAGAGAAAAAGTAACTAAAAAGTAAAACAACAAGAGCCAAATTATTAAAGCTGGTAATAATTATATCTAACAATATTATAAAAGGTGGCTTCTTTTTGCAGGTTTGCTCATTGAAATGTCTATGCTTCAAGATGCAGGGCCGTTCTTCGGCTTCTCCTCCGCAACCGGGGGCAAAAGCAGAGCAAGATGGTCTTTGTACCTTTCGATTTTTTGTAGCCGCTCATTTCGTTTTCTGTAAATAACATCATACATACATTATTGACTTTTGAGAGAACGATTAAAACTAAGAAAGCATATACACATACCTCGCTCAAACCTTCTTCGCACGGTCAATGTGCAGTTGCAGCAGCTCCTTGGTAGTCAAGTGATCAACATTCTCGGGCATCTGACACCAGATAAGGGCAAAATGGTCATTTGCTAGTGATAGTGAAAAGACATTGTACATAACATTAAGGCATGTAAATATTAAATACCTCATCAATTTCCATGTCATCCTCCTTTGTTGCTTCGACCTTAGATGCAGGCAGTGGCTTCGGCAGAGACTTGACGCAATCCGGATATTGTTGTGGCTGTCAATCAGACAGTCATGCATCAACTTAACATTTAATTCAATAAAACACATAAATACTGAAAATTTAAGACCTTTTTGTGTGTGATGTAATGCCTTACCCTATATAATAATATAGAATTGTATGTTTTATATGTACTATTTTAACATATTTAGCCAAATAAATGTTCAGTTTTTGACCTGTTTTGACTCGTCCATTTACTGCAATGGATTGGTAAAATAGAGTTTGTGCAAACTAAGTGAGTACAGAGATCAGAATTAAGAGCTCATTTGACAATTAGAGTTTGTTCAATCAAACTCGACCCAACCCGAAAATATGTAAAATGAGTGGATAGACTTCAATGGCCCATTAGAAAACCTGTTTGGCTCCACCACTGGTTGCAGCACAACTTGATTTTATAAAACGAGCCTGAGTGGTACGTTTGTGCACAATGACACTGATTAAAGATGAAAAATATTGCATACCTGTTTGTCAAATGCCTGTCCATTTTTCAATTGGGCATACAGAGAAGTGCCCTCAGAAACTTGAACCTACAAGCATTAAAAAAACACCAATTTAGCCTATCTAGATACATATAAGATAATCTTCAAGTGAGCAAATATAAAATTACTATAAAGCTGTCAAATTTATGAACAGATGTCTAAACTAACAACATATAAGAAGAAAAAAGTAATGTTACCTTCCTATCTCGGATAACAACGAAAGCATCGTCTCCGTTCTTATCAGCAACTGACGATTGACCCACGACCTACAGATGATACCACATTATGTACTAACAAACATCACACACATCAAATAACAAATCGAACAAAAAATAAACTAGCAAGATTTAATTTTGACACATTCAAAACTACCTACTTATACGCACACTTCAAATCACAACTTTTTTAACAACCATACCTTTGGCCGATCATTGAATTCATTCTCTTCCGGCGTTTGATTTAAATCAAATAGCCTTTTGATGATTTTTTGCTTGCCACTTCCGGCACCCTTAGATGAGTGCAATTTTCTATCCATGGCTTAAAAACTTATGAATAAACCTAGGTTGCAGACTCCTATTCTTATATGGATTCGAAGATAATGTGATATCTTTCGCATTGATTATTAATCTTTCGCATTGATTATTAACTATAATATTATTTTTCTTTTTGCACAAAGCATTAAACACCCTTCCTAAATAATCATTTAATCATTCATTATATAAAACGTGTTCCCAATTTTCTTTTAAATTTTTTTGAAGCTTACAACACACGCTCCATCACCCAAACAAAACCTTACAAAACCTTCCAAACTTGAAGCGGGTGTTTGGATATACATGTTAAGTTACTATTCCAACTTTATACAGTTAAAAAGACATAATTTTGACTTAACATTAGACTGATTAGTAATGTAGATAAATGTGAAATAAATCCAGATATGATCAACTAGAACTATAATGCTAATTAGTAATTACACTCAACCACCCCCCCCCCAAAAAAAACCGACACACGCAAATGCGGTAATTGATGCAATTTAGCAAATTAACTGATCATCAAGAATTAACATTTACCTAGATTCAAATTTAAAGTCAATCAAAGTATTAATTCTAGTCAACTTTGAACATAAACATAGAAAAAAATAATAAAAATCAAACCTTTGGGTGTGCAGAACCAGAACCCACCATCGAACCGCCACCTATAAGTGTTTGCTGCAAATGGGTGTTAACTAATTGATCGGAATTGGATAACCCATGTGGCCGATTAACCGCGTAAGGGTTGTGGTAGCCGGAGACAGGTCGAGGCGGGAAGCTGCTGCCGGAATTGGGCTGAAAAAGAACTCCACCGGCAGACGGCGGTTGCTGTTGATGGATGGATCTTGAAGTGGGTTGTGTTGGTGGTGGAAAAGGGTGTTGTGGATTGTAATAGATTGATGGGTGTGACTGTTGATTTGTGGGTTTTTGGTTTGCCATCGATTTCAAGAAATCGGCGGTTGCGGCGGTGGTGGTGGTTGTAGGGTTTGG
Organism: Bidens hawaiensis; assembly: GCF_021521415.1. Taxonomy (NCBI): domain Eukaryota; kingdom Viridiplantae; phylum Streptophyta; class Magnoliopsida; order Asterales; family Asteraceae; genus Bidens; species Bidens hawaiensis. The sequence continues at coordinate 11,873 of NW_027502249.1, forward strand.
CGGCGGTGGTGATGATGACATTTGCAGTAGGGTTTCTCAAGATTGCAAATTGATAGAGTGAAATTGGGGGTTTTTGGATTATTGATTTGGTGTTCAAAGATGGAAATGAGGACTATGGGGCTGAGTTTAGCGGCTTCTTTGAATAATAATAAGAATTCAAAATTTTGGTTTCATATATAAAATAGTATTTTTCGTTTTCAAGCGGGCGATAAGTTATGATGTCAGTTCATTTGAATTCAGAGATCATCTGGGTTCTTTGAACATATATCTATGGTGTTTATCAGTTTTTCTGTTGTTGGGACTCGTGATTTGTTGTGTCTTTCGTGTTCTTAGCTCTTTCTTAAATGTTTAGATTTGTTGTCTTCGTCTCTCGTAACAACGTGATCTTCTTGATATCAAATTTGTAAGTTCTTCAACGTTCTTAGACCCACTGTTACTTGCTCTTGGTTCTTCCTGTTGATCAATATGCTTAATTTTTTATATGTGTACGTGTTATAAGTTTCATCCATTCATAAGACCCGTTAGCTGCTTAATTCGTTTTCGAGCGGGTGATAGGTTGTGTTGTTAGTTCTTTTAAATTCAGAGATTATCTGGGTTCTGTGAAAGTATCTATGGTGTTTATCAGCTTTTCTATTGTTGAGGTTCATGATTTGTTGCTTCTTTGGTGTTCTTAGCAATGTTCAGATATGTTGTCGTCGTCTCTCGTAACAACGGGATCTTCTTGATATCGAATTGGTAAGTTCTTAAACGTTTTCAAATCCACCATTACTGGCTCTTGGTTCTTCGTGTTGATCGATATGCTTAATTTCGTATCCTGTTATACCAGGTGTAAGTGTGTTTGATCTATGCGTGTTTATGTTTGCCGTCTATATTTGTAGATTTTGATTTACAGTGAAAGCTTGCTTTTATCAAGCATGTACTAAAATTAAGTCAATAAAACAGTCAAACACACAGGGTTAATCTTGATAGATGAAATTATTATATAATGTCACACCCCCATCTTAGGCCTAGGAGTATGATCAATAGTTGGTATCACATTTGTAAATATATCAGAGTTGCGAGTTAATGCGGAAGACTTTATAAAACATAAGGATCGATATTATAAATATTTACATTACAAAAGACGAGACGAAAGTCTTGTTTAGTATTTACTTGTTTATATATTTTTACAAAAACATCATATTTTAATATAAACAAAATTATCCGAGCCATCGGATTCTTGAGCTTCTTTGTCATCACAAACTCTAATCTTGATTACCTGCAAAATGTTAATAAAATACGTCAGCAACGAATGCTGGTGAATATGTTGACGCTAAAAATATTTTCTTTACTTAACTACCCCTCGAGACCACGTAAGCCTCAGCCCATCTTGGCTTAGGAATAATCAAGTTAAACAATCATTATAAGCTCGAGTCTCTACACTAGGTCACCTCAGCAAAACACCGCAGCGTTTCGACGTACTTAAGTACCATAAATATACACAAGGTCATTCTCACTCGAACATACTTTGGTTCGGCCCATCGTGGCTGGAGGTCGTGACCAGGCGTGGTGCGATGTGCCCACCGCATACCACATATGTAAGGATCCAGACAAACGTATACCACAGCCTGAGGGCTAGGCTTATACTCTTATTTACAATGTTTTTAGAGACACGTAGCCACATGTAAAGTTTTACACATAACACGTTTATTTGTTTAAAAACAAGTTTGTAAAAGTGGGGCGTATTCACCTTTTCAATGGGATCGGCTTCCAACACCGTCCGTGAGTCTTTCTCTTGCTATCTCGCACCTATAGTACGAGTATAACTTTTGTTAGTCGGATACACGATCCGGCTTAAGACCTTTAGTCTTATTTATCTCGATGAACTTTTAGTTCATTATCTCTTTTTACTTTAAAACCTTTAGTTAAAAAGTAATCTTTATAAACCTTTAGTTTATTTATAAAAAACCCGACGTTTCTTCTTCTTTAAGAAACGTATTTCTTTATTTATTATTTAAGTATACTCCTTTTACCTAAATAATATATTTTATAACAAATAATAATCATATACAAATATATTAACATATATATTTTTATCTTTCTTTTCTTTTATTTTTCTTTGTTATATGTTTCTTTGTTTATCGAGAATAACTTCGACTTGGGTAATAAGCCCTTTATAATATTTTATTATTATTTTGGTCGGGCATTATGCCTACCTTGTTTGGCTTAGAAATACCCTCGACACTTGGGCAGCACTTCGACGCCTTTTGATTCTTTTCCACTCTCACTTGATTAATACTTCACTTCGGCACGCAAATCGAGACACTCTTTTACGTCGACACGCTTTACGAGGTATCTTTTCGGGACGTCACTCCAATACCATCTTCTTGCTTAACATTATCGGGAGGTGGCACGATTATCGAGGTATAACTAATTACGAGAAATCGGGTACGCAAAACGAGGTGGATCGATGGCACGTACTTCGAGGTTTAGAGAGAGAGTAGTGAGAGAGTAAAGTGTGTGATTTGAGGTGTGAATCAATGTTGTTGAAACGGGACCGGACCGGCCGGTCGAACCGGTCCGACCGGGATTCGGTCCACCGACCGGTCCGGTCACATAGTTTGCTCGGCTGACAGTGAACCGGCCGGTCCAAACTGTTCGCCGGTCGAACCGGAAAACCGGACCGGTTGAACAGATTTTCTAATAAAAAATATATTTTTTTGAAAAAGTCGTTTTTTTAAGCTTGATCCTTCATTTTTGACCAAATTTGTTCGGCCGGTCCGACCGGTTGAACCGGTGAACCGGTAGGCCATCCGGTTCGGTGTCCGGTCCGGTTATGAAAACATTGGTGTGAATGGTTCAAACCCGTAGCTGCCTATTTATAGGCTGAAATTGGACCCCATCGCAGTACGCGATGGGTCTCTTGGCAAGTCCGTCGCGTACCGCGACGTAGGCTTGATGAGTCAGTGGGTAGCCTTGCCACGTGGCAGGCGCCGCGCCACGTGGCGAACGTGTTGCCACGTGGCGGCAGACGTTGCCACTGTGTGCCACGTGGCACACGTGTCACTGTGTGTCAGACTCCCCATCGCGGTACGCGATGGGTGTCTCTCTTGACATGTCGCGTAGCGCGATGAGTCAAGAAAACAGATTTTTTTTATTTTAGCCCCTGGAGTTTGAAAATTGGTAGAATTGGTCCATTGACTTTGGAAATTGACATTTTTGGCCCGAAATTTACATGATGTTACATATAACTTCAAAAGCTTTGACATATAAAGATAGTAACATCTTTAACCTAAGCATGTAAAGCAAAACAAGGCAAAAGATGTTATACATTTTATCAAAATACGTTCATAACTCACAAACACAAAACACAGCGGCATAACAGACAAGTAGCGTATTTCAGTATCCATCATATTCCTTATAGATAGAAAACTATGATTCTCAAATATTCAAACTACATGACCGAATTAAGCAAAAATCTATGATAGTGTTAAGTCACTTTATTGTAATAAAATTCCAAATTCCAACTGTTGAAAAGCTATGTTTGATTATTTTTTATCAAGGTGTTGGCTACACCTCGACTAGGGTTTAAGCCAGTAATCTAAAATACTGAGGCGAAATTCCTACCTTGATACAAGTTTTTGAATGAAAGGCCTAGGCTTTGAATGAGCAACACTTCTACTAGTTGATGGGTGTTGAGGGAAAACAACATCAGTACTTCTACCACCCTGCATGTACTTCAGGAAACAAAATCATTAGATTATCGGTAAATTGGCATGATTTACGAGGAAAACGTGTGTAAAGGAAAGTGTTTTGGGATGACTTGGACATCACCCCTTGTGCCCTAGTTTATAGGGTGAGTTCTCCTTCGGTGGTGTATCGCAACAAAGATTAAAGTATGGCCATCGCGTAGCGCCATAGGCCTTAGGCCGCCTTAGAATATTTTAATCCGTCGCATTACGCAACGGATGTAGTGGTTCGGTCGTCACATAGCGTGACGTAGCCTACTAAGGTTGTGTCATCAACCCTAGACCTGCCACATGTTGACATATGGTTGGACACGTGTCACTTGGCCGTGGTGGCCACGTCGCATAGCACGCCAGAGAGATGGGTGGGTTCGTCTAGTAGCGTGATGGCTTATGGGTCATGCCTATCCCGTAGCGCGATGGGTATCAGAATATGATTCTCTTTTTTCGTGTTGGTTTATATTGTATGTGTTCGGGTCTTCAGTTTCTATTTATTATAAGGGTATTTTGGATCCCCTTAACTTTGATAACTTGTCATTTTTAGATCAAAATTTCGGGATGTTACAATTAATTATCTCGTAATATATATTGTATATTATTTATGTTATCTTTCTCAAATTGGAAACGTCTAGGTACAAATACACTGGCCACCAACCAATTTTGGGGGTTCAAAACTTTAATCGAATCCCGACTCAAATATGGTTGGTTTAATCGGTTTATGGTCATAAGATATTAAGGTTATGAAATCTGCCTCTAATAATGGGCTGTTATAAAAATCTATGGCTACTAAAAGATAAAACGAATTATTTTGCTGCTTAAAGGTACATGGATTCAAAATATGTATATACTGATACATCATATCATATATACTATTATACATTCTATGTACTTACAGTCACAACAAAATAAATAAAAGCATAATGTTATCAAAGAAAATACCCATAAAATATATATTAAATCAACATTGTAAGCAAATCAAAATATTCTGGTAATCATATGTCTTGAAATGTGTATATATGCTCAAAAATCAAACCACACATCTCACTTGATTAAGAGTTGTTCATACAAACAAACCAACAATGCTTACTTAAAATTAAGGGAACTAATGAACAAGAGTGACACTAATTGTAAGAAACAAATACTCAAAGTGATTTTAAATTGTATTTTACATTTCTATATGAAAAATCATCTTGAATGGTAAGAAACAAATACTCAAACTGATTTTAAAGTGTTGCACACGACCAAACAATTTGGAACAAACCTGTAGTTTTCAAAAAGTCGAGACCAAAACCGTAACACAAACACACCACATGGACCCTTTGTGTAATGAGGTTTTAATGATAACAATAAAAATAAATATTACGACTATTTAAAGTTAAATGTCATTATTATTACTTGACCCAATTACAAATTTTGTCCTTTAAAAAAAGCCAAATTACGGTTCATGTCCTTTCCTTGCAGGCGGTGTCCTTTAAACATTTTTTTCCTACACGTTACGTCCTTTACGCTAACTGGGTTAGAAAAACTCAGTTAAATACCCTAACGTGAGACGCATGTGAGGGCATTTTTGTCTTTTCGTCTACCCTGCAACTTCTTCTTCTTCTTGCAGATCTCAATCAACTGTAAACACCGCTGTATACACCTTAGGGTTTCAAAACCCCCAATTCAATTTCAATCCAATTAACCCTCAAGTTGCAATCTTTATGATCAAGAAAGCTTACAAGACTCAAGATAATCATACCCTTTACGTTAATTCGTTTCTTAACTTGATTGGACCGGATACAATTAACTATTTCTCCGGCAAGGTTTCACAGCGTGGGTTACGCCTTGTTAAGTTCCGGCCGCCACGGTTTGTGCCACATGGCGTCGGAGCTGAGTTTCGGCTTTCTGGGTTTTGGGAATCAGGTCCCGGGAAGCTTTGTTTGGTGATGGTGATGGAAGGTTTCTAGGTTTTGTGACGGCGTCAGAACAAGGGGAATTGACCGTCGTTTTGTGGGTTTCTGGGTGTGAGAGGGGTTTAGGGTTTTGGAAAGAAGGGATTCGACCAGAGCGGGAGTCGACGTCGGAGATGGGAGTCGGCGTCGGAGATGGAGCGGTGGTTGGTGGCAGACCTGTGGTGGCGGTGGTGATGGTGTTTGAGGAAATCCATGGTCGGAGTGGTTGTGGTATGGTGATGGTGGTGGCGTAGAGAGAGAAAGGAGTTGATTGAGATCTGCAAGAAGAAGAAGAAGAAAAAGAAGAAGAAGAAGAAGAAGAAGAAGAAGAAGTTGCAAGGTAGACAAAAAGACAAAAATGCCCTCACATGCGTCTCACGTGAGGGTATTTAACTGAGTTTTTCTAACCCAGTTAGCGTAAAGGACGTAACGTGTAGGAAAAAATGTTTAAAGGACACCGCCTGCAAGGAAACTAAAAAAAGGACACGAACCGTAATTTGGCTTTTTTTAAAGGACAAAATTTATAATTCTGTCTTATTACTTATAAATAACATTACATTTAAACACATGATTAATATACGAGTCAATTACAAAGATTGTTTACGTGGTAAGGTGAAGTATCAATCTTTATCACTTTCAAAAAATTATTCTAACTCGTTGTCACTCTTTTCTTAATTGAGATGGATGTTAGTTTGAAAAATCATTTAAGCATGTAAATACCAATTTACCTATATGCTTACAAAAGAAAAAAACCGACCAACAACCTTTCATGTCGTAGCCCTTTCCGCAACACCATCCAAATAAGTGAACAATCAAGACTAAAAGATAAAAAGTACTACAGGTATCTCCTACGGATCACCAATGTTTTACACACTCAAAACTTTTCACACGCTAAAAAGTGTGTGAATGATTGGTGGTCACATGAGATACCCCACCTACCTTTCACACACTAAAAAAAGTGATATCATCATAATGACTTGTTATGGATGTAAAAGTTAATTTTCATTCCTCTTGTTAAGGCAAAAAAAAAGTACTATGTGTGGTATGGACCACCAACCATTCATACACTTTTTTGAGTGAAAGGTTGGTGGTTATGTTGGAAGCTACAAGACATTATAACTTAGTTTTAAATGAACTTGATTGTTATAGCTTAGGTTAAATGATAGTGTGCGTGCGATGTGTTGTAAACTGTAAAGAGAATGGAGGTTTAAGCTTGTGCACGATCGTGTTTTAAATTTATAAAAGTGATTTCAACTAAGACTAAACACACACAAAATAGGCAAGTGTACCTATCGTATATGTAGAATAGTATTGGTAAGAACCAAGTATCGATCCGTGGACACAAATATTTATAATAATGAATCTTCGTCTTACTTCAATCAGAGAGTTTAATCATTATGAGGTGGATTTTTAAGCTTTTTATAAAATAGGAATACTTATCTATATTATATAGGTGACGAGAAGATAAGTTATAAACAAGTGGTTCAATTATATGAAGGTCACCATCTAAGATCAAGAATCCACTCCATTTGTCCTTGATAATTATTAAATAAACATGTGATGAACTTGACAAAAGAATATATGATAGACTATGTTCCTCATTTTTGAGTGAACATATTCTATGACATAATGGTAAATAGTATGCATATTTTCAAGTCCATCCTATGCTTAATATCATACTACCCCGAGAATGTCAATTTAAATAGACAAGTAGTTGGTAAAGTAGAATGATTAGGATTGACTTCTTTTTCTCAAATACCAATCCTAACAACTTCGAGTGGTTGTAGTTAACTCACACAACCTCCCCTTGGTTGAATAGATTAGGTTATAGTTACACATTCTATTAACATATGATTTCTTTAACTAGCATGATAACTTAAGCAATCGTGTTAACAATGTTATTTTAGAATTATCAAAACTAGAAAAATAGATCGTAGCTTATATCTCATCATTTCTAAGTACAACATAATGATCCATGCAAAATAACATGAATTACATTGAATGATTGTAAATCATCAACCTTGATATATTGGATTAAAGTGATAAAACATTTATTCATCAACTGATAATTGCAAAATAACCATGTACTTTACCAAACTAAACCACATGTTTTACATAATCATCAAGTAAAACAAAGCTTCTTCATAGATTTTAGATGGTGAATGGAGTTTAGCTCATAAGGAGCATTGTTGTAAACATTAAAAGAGATGATGATAACAAACACATAGTTAAACTAGAACAATCTAACCAAATGTGGATGAATCTCCCTTCTTAATGATTATGTTGATGATGATAATAACCTCCAAGCCTTCAAACTCCTTACAAGATCTTCAATATGAATGTAATGTGGAAGTTTTATTAGAGAAAACCGTTTAGAATTATTCTTCAAGCACACTTCTCAAATGCCACAAGAGCCTCTACTTATAGGCTGTCTGGAAGTAGAAGCACGACCCGTGCTTTATTAAGCACGGCCCCGTGTCCACGTGTCCTAGTTGCATGTTGTAAGATCGTACATGATGACTCACCACGGGGGTGTGCTTTCAGAGGCACGCCCCCGTGCTTTTATTGACATGTGCTTAAATTCTTTTTGTCTTTATCTGGAGGTGACCACGACCCCGTGGCCAAAGGGGCACGACCCCGTGCTTTTGTTAACATGTGCTTAAATTATTGTAGATTTTTGTCTTTTCTTGTGTTCAGAAGCATGAGGGCGTGTTTCTTGTTTTTCTTGTGTTTTCTTCCGTTTTTCTTCGTTTTTTCGCTTGTTTCTTCGTTTGAGGCTTGTGCTTACCTGAAATTACATTTTATTATGATAAGTGGTCTTTTGTGCTATGTTATTTGATAGAAGTTACAGTTTATAGAGATTATTTGATGCTTAAAAGATGTATAATTTTACATACATCT
>NW_027502250.1:0-24585 GCF_021521415.1 Bidens hawaiensis
AACATAGTTCCATATGGTCCTTGAGGGTTGATTGATGCATTATTCCAAAAATCGGAGATCATCTTCTTACAAATGACAGGATTCTCTCGTAGTGCATGAGAGATCCTGCAGGTATTGAGTGCTACTATCATCGAATGAATTCCTTGTGAGCCATGGGTGGATCAGATAAATATCCAGCCACGTTGTGCGAGTCAGCAACCTTTAATGTATTCTGATCAGCCATTTCTGCACCAAACGCGTCAAGTTAGACCATTAATCAATTAAAATGATAATGTTTAAAAATTGTCCATGGTTTAAAAAAATGAATTTGGTCCAAAGGACTGAAACAGGCCCGCATAAAAACTTATAGGAGAGCCCAAAAAGTGTTATATGACCCAAGTGTATCAACACAGTATAAATATGGGCTCAGACAGTGAGAGGAGGGCCCAAATAGGGAGATTTCGGTCAACAGGGTGGGTTCTCGGTCAACGAAAGTCAGCAAAGCTGATGAAATCAACTGAAAATGGGGGTTCTCGGTCAATAGTTAACCGAGAACAAGAGTTTTCGGTCATAACTTGACCGAGAACAAGTGTTTTCTGTCAAGATGGGGAGTTCTCGGTCAACACAAGTCAACAGAAAACTTTCGACAGCTGTGGACAGATAACCCTTGGTTTTCCGCCTAGGGAAACGTGTAGGCATCTTCTTCCCACCGAGATCTCTCCAAGAACCTCCATTAAACCTGCAATTGACCATAGTAATCAACCGAAAACACCTAATTAAACCCTATGGAATCCACCGAAACTCCTAAATACTCAAGAATCCACTTTTGATTCATCCAATTATCCATAGAATCGGTTCATTTAAACATCGAGTAAGCCTCTTGTCGGAGCAAAGATCCCATATGACATTGTTCAGTACCTGTTAAGTAGAAACACACACTCTTTAAAGATGATTAGTAACAGGATGTTAGATATCGGCTAGAAGCTTGAGAGGGAGAAAGGTTTAGATTTTGTGAAGATAGTGATAAAGATAACAAAACAAAACCTTAATAACCTTTTATGGTAAACCCAAAGATGGGCCGAGAACACCAAATGGGCTAAAACCAGTGAGCAGCCCAAATCACAAATGTTCCAGCAGCCCAAAAAATTTTAAGCCCGGTTTTTAAAAAGAACACATTTGAATTATACGACCATTTCGATGAGAGTAATTTCGAGGAAAACTTAAAAGTTTAGAAAAGATAGGCAAAATAAAACAAAATAAACTTAGCTAAGAATAAAGACAAAATAAATATACATATTAATATACACGGTAACTCCCTTTGAATGTTTAAGATCGGGATCAAATTTCAGTTTTTAGTAAAAACGCCGCCCTTTTATGAAAAGACCCGAACATGGAATCATATCGTTTAAGAGGCTGTCACAAGGATTCATGTTCAGCGTTATTTTGGCATAAAGAGACAGGTTGATAGCAGGTATAACATACTTAGCATGATTTTCATTGCATCAGTGATATGATTAAGGTTCAGTTCGGCATAAAGCTTAGATGGACATCATTCATGGACCTGTGGTGCCTCATATCTATTCTCAAAGCGTATTCGGCTTTCCCCATATCACCCCAATTTGACTCCAACCCCCTAGTGCTTGATCAAAAGATTTTTATAAAGACAGAAATTTAAGCTTTAAGGTTGAACGTTGGACTTAGTGCCAGTAAACTGACAAGCCTTTCATTCGAGACATGACAGGACTTGCTTGTGTGCCCCCATCTCTGTAGTTCTAGTTTAACCCTTTAACCTCTCAAAATAGTTTTATTAATAGGTAAATAACTTAAATAACTCTTTTGCTGATTTCTTTTTTTTTTTTTTGCTACAAAAAGAACATAACTGCACAATATTTTTGGTGATCAAGACACTAACGGGCTCGTGTATGACTGGGTAATTGATTTCCTGCCTATCATTCGGAGAGATGTATCTGGAGACATGCTGTCTTCAAAATGACTCTCCACATTAAGTTTAGCAAATTTAGTTTATATCACTTCAACTTTTACGCACCATGGAAAGCTACCATACAATATCAATGACTGTTCTAGAGCCTTTTAAGCTTAATAACTTCACCCGTTAGGCACACAAAAACAATTTATCTATCACTTTCCAAAGGTTGGATCAATTTTCATTTGAAAATATTTGAGGCTTCTAAAAGCTGTTAACTGAATAGTATATCATTTCCCACGGAGTTACAAAAAGCATGTGTGTTAAGTATTCAGTCACCCCGGTTACTGTCAAGCTTTTAGGTAATTGGCTGTCATGTATGACCACAAGTGGTTAACCGGACCAACCATGCATAGATATGCATGTCATAGATATGCATGTCCTTCTAGCTCAGAGTTGCCGACATAATTTTAAGTGAAAGAGCACAAAACACAAAACACATCATAATCGCCCAGGTGCTTTCAGTCGTTGGGTAAATGGCTATCCTGTAAAACTATAAGTAGATCACCGGACCAACCATATAGGAATATATGTCCTTCAGACTTGAGCAACCGACATAATTTTAAGCGAGAATGAATCTTGAATTTTTTTTTAATAATAAAAAACAACGCGCGCACACTATTTTTGACTTTTTGATTTTTCTCCCCCTAAATTTGTGCAAGAATAACGAAAATGTACAAATTTACACCCAAAAAGACTCAATCCTCAAAACGAAGCATTTTAAGAAAACCCACAAGCACATTAAATTTGGTTGTTCCGACCAATTTTGTAAATAAGTCCGCCACGTTGTTGTCAGTGTGGACTTGTTCAAGGTGAATTAATTTTCGATCGAAATAGTCACGAATAAAATGAATTTTTATGTCAATGTGCTTGGTTTTGGAGTGTTGAACGGGATTTTTCACAATGGCAATGGCCGTATCATTATCACAAAAAATAGGAGTGTCAAGAAATTCCAAACCGTAATCCAGCAATTGGTTTTGCATCCAGATAACCTGAGAGCAGCAAGCAGATGCAGCAACATACTCCGCTTCGGCAGTCGAAGTAGACACCGTCTGTTGTTTCTTGCACTGCCACGAAATGAGATGGTCTCCTATGAACTGGCAACCAGCTGACGTGGATTTCCTATCAATGTCATCTCCACCATAATTGCTATCAGCAAAAGCATAAAGATCAAATTCTGATTGCTTGGGATACCAAAGACCTAACTTTGGTTGTTCATTCAGATATCTAAAAATACGTTTAACAGCAATTAAATGAGAGAGTTTAGGATTAGCCTGAAACCGAGCACACTGGCAGACTGCAAACAGAATGTCAGGACGACTTGCTGTCAGATACATCAGAGACCCGATCAGCGATCTGTAGTATGTTTGATCTACGGGACTCCCATCAGGATCAGATGACAATAGTGGTCTTTCCGCCATGGGAGTATTGGCACTCTTTGAATCTTGAAACTCAAACTTTACTAGCATATCCTCAACATACTTCCCTTGATGGAGTAAAATTCCTTTTGAGCTTTGACGAACCTGTAACCTCAGAAACATTGTCATTTCTCCCAACGAACTCATCTCAAACCTCTTTTTCATCACCCCTTTAAACTCAGTGCACAACTCAGCACTGGTGGACCCAAAAATAATGTCATCAACATAAATCTGGACAAGAATCAAATCTTTTCCGACAGTTTTTCGGAACAAGGTTTGATCGATGGTTCCACGATTGTACCCATGATCAAGAAGATGCTTGGTCAATGTAGCATACCACGCTCGAGGAGCTTGGTGTAACCCGTACAAAGCTTTTGTCTAGTCTGTAGACGTGATCTGGTTTCTTGGAATTAACAAAACCTGGTGGCTGATCAACATAAATCTCCTATTTAACTTCCCCATACATAAACGCAGTCTTGATATCCATCTGATACACAGTGAACCCCATGAATGAAGCATATGCCAGAAAAATTCTAAAAGCCTCAAGTCTAGCCAATGGGGCATAGACTTCCGTATAATCTAACCCCTCAACCTGAAAAAAATCCCGAACTACCAATCGTGCCTTATTACGAACAATAACCCCTGTGTCATCTTGCTTGTTTCTGAAAACCCAACTAGTGTCAAGAGCTTTCTTTCCTTCCTGCAGTTTAACAAATCTCCAGACCTTCAATTTATCAAACTGATTCAATTCTTCATGCATAGCCTCAACTCAACTAGGTTCTTGAAGAGCCATCTCTACATTTTTAGGTTAAATTTGAGAGATGAAACACGAAAACATACAACTGTTTATGTGTCCGGTTTGGATTTGAAAAATAAAGAAAGGAATCAGAATAAGTAGTTTACCACATGATCGTTATATGTACCCTAGTGTAATATGGGCTAATATCATCCAATTAAAATTTTTATCTTTATCATCTAATAAAAGAATGACTGATGCCACTTGTGTCCGTTAAAACAAAATTGAAGCCACTTGTCATCTTAATATTCCTCCTCAATCTATGATTCCCACCTAAACTACCATAGATCGATATGGATCAATATGCAGATGTTAAACGTGAAATTTCTGATCTTGCACTCTATTTGTTATAACTAGTGCAATTCAAAGCAACTTACAAAATGAAATTCATCTCTATGTCCTTCTCTTCGCTTATCTATCTCTTCATCAATAAAGCTTCTAACCTTAAAACTAATATGTGCTCTTCATATTTAAAGATCAAATATTTGGCAAACCATATTCTTTCAATCCACCTCAATTGTTGCTGGAAGTATTTTGCCTCACTTAATCGCCACTTTTAATGTAACTCTAAAATCTCATGTTGTTTCTTGAAATCGTTCTTAGCCACAATTGACTATGCATTGTCATCTGGTAAGAATCATATGTAAAACACTAAATCTCGGTTCTACATGGTGCATGCTTTGATTTCCTTTTATTTGGCTTTCTTATGATTCGTTAATCAGTTAATGTATCGTTTTATGAATATTACCGGTGGCTATTGGAGCTTGATGATTCCAAAAATTAAGACAAACAAATCTTATCAGATCCAAGTTTTGAATTTGAAGGCTTTGGATTCTTGAGTTTTGATTATCATTTTTGAATTTGGTGTTTATCGTGATAACCTGACTACCGCCGTCGCCGCCACCACTACAACCACCATCGTCCCCACCACCACCAACTGACGGCCATCGTCGCCGCTGTCGTTGCCACCGCCTGCACGGCCGTCGCCACCACTGTTACCACTACCGCCACAGTCACGGCCGCCGCCGTCACCACCACCATTGTCGTCACCGTCATTGCCTTTTTTTATTTTGGTAAATTTTATTTATTTTAAGACAGGGGTATTTTTTTCATTTCCGTTTCCTTTTGTGTCTACAAACAATATAAAGAAATAATTCATTCAAATCCCATAGTTTAGCAAATAGGAAAAAGAATAAAATTGTTATTTTTACTAAAATATTAAGGACAATTCACTTAGTAATTTAAGGAATTGTCTCATATTTAAAGTAAGTTACCTCATGAGTACTTAATATAAACCAACTTACTTACATAAAATGATGTTTTTGTGGAGATCGTAAAGTTATACATATCTCTTTCTATAATTATCATGGATTAACATGACTTAGGAATAAGGTGTTAGTCCCACATATAATTACCAAAGTAAGTTATATCACATGTTTAAAAATATATTGTTAAACCAAGTTAAGAGAAGTTTTAATCAAGATGGTACACTTTAATTGTCACACCCCCATCTTAGGTCTGAGCGTGTGACCAACAGTTGGTACCCTTTTTGAAATTAAATCAGAGTTAAGTTTTAAATGCGTAAAATATTCGTGGGTTAAAATAGACGGGATTATAAAATACCCATAAATGTTTACAAAAGATATCTTGTTTAACAAACCACCATTTACATATTTAATGTTTTAACAAAATGATCTGAACCATCAGAGAGCCTAGATGTCACTTTGATTCTTTAAGCGCATCTATCGTTTGTTACATGTAAAACAATTTGAAAATACGTCAGCAACACCTGTTGGTTAATAAGATGATGCATAAAATATTTTATATACTTAATCACACCTCCAGACATAACTTAGGTCTCGGCCCATCATGGTTTAGGAATAATCAAGTTAAAACATAAAACACAAGTACAAACTTAAGCTCTACTCGAAACCACTCAGCAAATACCACAGCATTCGAGATTACTTAGCTAACATCAGTATACACATGATTACTCTCTTTTCGACATAACTTAGGTCCGACCCGTAATGGCGGAGGCAAATAACCAGGTATGGGGCGGTGTGCCCGCCGTCTAACCATATATGTAAGAATATAAACAAACGTATACGACAGCCTGAGGGCCAGCGATTACTTTTGTTCATAATGTTTTAGATAGACGTAATCTCATGTAATTCATTTATTTGACTCGATAATACAAGTTATAAAAGTTGGGCGTATTCACCTTTTCAAAGATCAGCTTTACTTCACTGATCGACTTTGTCTTTCTTTGTTATCTCGGACCTATAGTACGAGTATAACCTTTTGTTATTACCAGATCTTTAATCTGGCTTAAGACCTTTAGTCTCTTTTGTATAATCTTTATCTCGATTATATTTTCTTTATGAACCTTTAGTTCAACACAACTTTTCTTTGTTTAACAAATATTAAAGCTATAGTTTTACATGTTTACTTTTCTAACACTACGTTTCAGAAGAAACGTATACTTTATTTCTTTATTATTATTATTATTTAAAATCATTTAAATAATAATTAATACTTTATTAATAACAACGAATTATATTCATATCTTTATCCTTTTATATTTTCATTGTTTTACATTTTCTTTTGTTTTATTTCCTCGAGGTATCGATTATACCTTTGACAAGGGTCTAAGCCTTTTAATATTATATTAATATTTTATTCGGGCATTACCCCTACCTTGATTGGCTTATATTTTTAGACTCTCGGGCAGCACTTCGATGCTTGCACGTTTTTCGAGAATCTTGATCAACACTTCTTTAGCACGCGAATCAATACATGTTGATCGTCGGGCTTCATTGGCACGCACTTCGAGGCGAGAGTCCGGTCATCTCTTGATGGCACGTACTTCAAGGTGACATCGTTGATGTGTGGCACGGAATTATAGGTAACGTCAACTTTTGGACACGGATTTTGAGGTAACGAACGTCGGGTTGGTGGCACGCAAACCGAGGTAGTGAGAGAAAGTGACTTGGAGAGAGAGTGGGTTACGAATGAGTGTGAGCATGAATGAAGGGCCGGTGACCTTTATTTATAGGTTGAGTTCGAGAAAGCATCGCGATACGCGATGGGCCAATGAAAGGCCATCGCTTATCGTGACTAGGCTTATCGTATCACCCCTAGCCTTGCCACGTGTGCCATGTGGCTGAATATATAGTGCCACGTGGTGACACGTGGCGGGGTACGTGTCATGGTTGTCAGGCCTCGTTATCGCGTTACGTGATGACCAGTGAGCTTTGTGGATCGCATATCGTTATCCTTTTCTTTTCTTGGACTTTGTGATAGACCATCTGCTATAAGCGAAGAGTTAACTTCTGATCCATCGCGTATCGCGATTGGTCTAAATTTTAATAATTCCAAGTTTGGTCCTTGTGGCTTGAATACTTGGTATTTTTAATCCGATATTTTCGTGATGTTACATCCTCCCGACCTTGGAATTAATCCCGTCCACGAGATTCGCCTCTTGGAACAAGTGGGGGTACTTTTTGTTCATTCTAGATTTAATTCCCAAGTATAATCGGGGCCTTTTCGTGAGTCCCACTTGACTTTAACCAATTTTTACATTTCGTCGGTTAAGTTTCTTTGTTTTAAAATCTTCGATTTGTAAGGGTCATTCTACGAATTTGAGGTTTTCATTTATTTCGACATCTTTTAAGGGCCTAAATAAAGTTTCGTAGGCTAGACATTTACGCAGATTAGAGACATTGAATACATCGTGTATCCCTTTCATTTCTTCGGGTAGTCGCAGAAAATAAGCGACAATTTCGATTCGCTCGAGTACTTCGAATGGTCCAATAAATCGTAGACTTAGTTTTCCTTTCTTACTGAAGCGAACAACACCCTTCCAAGGTGAAATTTTCAACATGACTCTATCGCCTACATTGAATTCTAACGGCTTACGACGGACATCAGCATAACTCTTTTGGCGGTCTCGCGCCGTCTTAAGTCGTTCACGGATTTCTAACACCTTGTCGGTGGTTTCTTGGACTATTTCGGGACCAGATAAGTGATTATCTCCAGTTTCATGCCAGCATACCGGCGTTCTAGATTTTTGGCAGTATAACGCTTCAAACAGTGTAACTTGAATACTTGTGTGATAACTATTGTTATATGAGAATGCCATTAGGGGAATATGGTCATCCCAACTTCCACCTAAGTCAATCACACAAGCGTGGTTCATATCTTCAAGCGTTTCAGTTGTCCTTTCACTTTGCCCATCGGTTTGAGGATGATAGGCAGTGCTTAGGTTTAGTTGAGTTCCTAATGTGTGTTGGAAAATTCTCCAGAAATGAGACGAAAAGCAACTGTCTTGATCAGAGATGATAGACAAAGGTACTCCATAGGTTTTTTACATAGATTAGTGCTAATCTATCCATATAATAGGTATCGTTAATAGGTATAAATGAGAGGATTTAGTTAACCTATCAACGATGACCCAAATTGCATTATGCTAATGAGCGGTTTTCGAGAGTTTCGTGATGAAGTCTATGGTTATCATCTCCCACATCCAAACCGGGAGTTCTGGTTGCTGAATCAATCCCAAGGGCTTTTGATGCTCGGGCTTGAATTTAAAACACGTCAAACATTTTGCAACATGCAAAGTGATGCCCTTTTTCATTCCATTCCACTAGTAGTTTGGCTTAAGGTTTTAATAAATTTTGTCACTTCCGGGGTGCATCATGTATTTGAACTTGTGAGCTTCGCTCAAGATCTTTTCTCGTAGTTCTCCAACGATTGGTACCCAAATCCTGTTCCAAGTCTAAGTATACTATCATCACCTTTGACTAACGAGTCAATGGTGCCGCTACGTTTTTCGTCGGAGATCTTGTGTTATTTGATTGATTGGAGTTGGGCAGATTTGATTTGCTCGACTAGATCTACTTGGAATTCTAGTCATAGCGCTCGAACTCTTTTTGGTTTCTCGTGTTCCTTACGACTTAAGGCGTCAGCCACAACATTGGCCTTCCCTTTGTGATAAATGATTTCACTGTCGTAGTCGTTCAATGTTTCCATCCATCTTTGTTGACGCATATTAAGTTTGTTTTGTTCGAATATGTGTTTTAAACTTCTGTGATCGGTGTACACAATGAATTTGACTCCATAGAGATAGTGCCTCCATAACTTCAAGGCAAAGATTATGGCGCCTAACTCTAGATCATGAGTTGTATAACTTTTTTAGTGTACCTTGAGTTGTCGGGATGCGTAAGCGATTACTTTCTTTCGTAGCATTAGTACGCATCCTAAACCAGAATGGGATGCGTCACAACGACAACAAAGTCCTCGGTGCCTTCTGGCAAGGCCAGTATAGATGCATTGGTGAGTTTTTGTTTGAGCATATCGAACGCCTATTGTTGTTTGGTTCTCCATTCATACTTGATATTCTTACGAGTTAACGAAGTTAGAGGAACGGCATTTCGGGAGAAATTTTCAATGAATCTACGATAGTAGCCGGCCAAACCTAAGAAACTTCGGATCTCGGTTGGCAACTTTGGAATCTCCCACTTTGAGATAGCTTCAATTTTTCTGGAATCTACTTGAATTCCATTCACGTTTATGATGTGACCAAGAAATTGCACTTCGTGAAGCCAAAATTCGCATTTCGAGAATTTGGCACACAACTTCTCGTTTCTAAGTAATTCACGTAGGATTTTGAGATGCGTTTCATGATCTTCCTTTGACTTAGAATAAATAAGTATGTCATCAAATGAAAACGATAACAAATTTATCCAAGTAAGGTTTACAAATTCGATTCATCATGTTCATAAAAGCGGCTGGGGCATTAGTGAGACCAAACGGCATGACCGTGAACTCATAGTGTCCGTACCTTGTTCGAAAAGAGGTTTACGGGCTTCATATTGAACTTTGAGTTGATGATTACCAGATCGAAGATCTATCTTAGAGAAGTAGCTGGCTCCTTCCAGTTGGTCGAATAGATCGTCAATTAGAGGTAGTGGGTATCGGTTTTTTACGGTTACTTTTTTTAAGGCTCGGTAGTCGATACACATTCGCATAGTTCCATCCTTCTTCTTGACAAAGAGAATTGGCGCTCCCCATGGTGATGAACTTGGACGAATGAATCCTTTCTCAAGCAGCTCGTCTAATTGTTTCTTTAGTTCTTTCATTTCGGTTGGAGCTAGATGATAGTGGGCTTTGGCGATTGGTGCGGTTCCAGGAATAAGGTCAATTCTATATTAGACTTCTCGATTGGTAGGAATACCTGGCAGCTCGTCAGGGAAGACGTCAGAGAATTCAGAGACAATAGGCACGTCTTTTATCTACTTTGGTTTGGATTCTTCGGTGACGTAGGCCATGAATGCTAAGCATCATTGATTTAAACATTTATTAGCCCTAATCATGGAGATTATGCTAACTTGGCCAGCGTCTTTATCCCCTTCAATTCGAATGGTTCGTTTATCAGGTGCTCGAAGTTCAATGGTTTTGCAATTGCAAATGATACGGGCATGATTGTTGGATAACCAGTCCGTACCAAGTACTATATCAAAACCGGTAAGAGTCATAGGTAACAATTGAATGGGTAAGACATAACCAGCTAACAACTTTTTTCAGTTTTCTAAAGCTTCAGAGATTTTAACGATTTCGCCACTAGCGGTCTCGACGCTTAAAGTTTTATTTAATTTCTTTAGAGGTTCGTTTAATAGACTACAAAATTTAGAATCTATAAAACTTAAATTGGCACCCGAATCGAATAAAACTCTAGCATACGTGTCGTTAACTAAGAAGGTACCGGTGATGGTTTCTGGCATGTCGGCCGCTTTTCTTGGTGTCTAGAACGAAGATTCTTGCATTGCCATTCTTTGTCTCGTTCTTTTGACTGCTTCCACTTGGGCCTCTAGTAGCGGGTTTGTTATTGGGGCACTCGAAACTGAGGTGCCCCATTTCCTTGCAATTGTAGCAAGTCATCGTCGTTTTCCAGCAATCGTTGCGTGGCCGGGTTTGTGACACGAGTTACAAACAGTTGTGGATGGAGCAAAGTGGCATCTACCTTTGTGGTATTTCTTGCATATTTTACATTGGGTGTAGTTGGAATTGGATCCAGCTTTACGTTGTTCCACACCCTTGCCCTTGAATCAGGCACCTCTATCTTTCTTATGGTTGCTTGTCAGCACTACGTTCTTGTCTACCTTTTGTTGCGGATTAGACCGTTCATCAGATAACCAGCCAATTCCATGGCCGAATCAGCGGTTTGAGGCAAGTGAGACCTCACCATGTCGCAAATTTCTCTCGGGAGTGCCGATATATATCGAGTTACTTTGTTGGATTCATGTGTCACCAGCTGGGGCACGAGTCTACAGTACTCGTGAAATTTGGTGTTGTACTCACGAAGATTGGTTCCGATGACTTTATTATTAAGGAATATGGATTGAATTTGATCGGTTTCATGCATCGGATAAAATTTTGTCAGCACCATGTCCTTGAATTCTTCCCACATCAGATTGTACAATGTTTGTCTTCCTTTGCTCATGATGAGGGTGTTCCACTATTCTAATGCTTCACCCTTGAACATTTTCATCGTGTATTGAATCTTATCTTGCCGGCGAACTTGCTAATTATCAATATTGATTCCATCTCCTCCAGCCATCTTAGCGTCGCAATGGCGCCCTTGTCGCCATAGAATTCTTCAGGGCCAAAGTTTTTGAAATCCTTGAACGAACAGCTTTCAAATTTGAGCTTCTTGAATTTTCGATTGAATTCACCCCCGGCATTTAATTCATGTACACTCTCTTCGGGGTGAGAAAGATTAGGATGTGGCTTGGATTTTACATATTTTCAGGAATGATAGATAGAGTGAGTTTGCCTATATTGGTATCTAATGTGTGACTCGGCTCTCACAACTTTAGTTATCATCTCTTGTATTTGTTTCATGTATTGTTTGGGTATTCGTTGATCTTGTTCATTTTGAGTGCGGTTGTCTTCCCCTTTTCGAGAAGCTTCCGCATTATGTGGATTTTCTTGATTCGACATTTCTGTAATAATTATATTTTTCTTAAAATACATTTTATTCACTTATTTATATATATATATACACACACACACACACACACACATATATATATATATACCTATCCATACTAGAACGATTTATCGTCCTTTATTTTTCACGCATTATTTATATTACAAACAACAACCACTTGATCATCATCGTAGTTCCTAATCCTTCATGAACTTCTTGTCCATATTCATCATCTTGTTACATTTGTGAAGAAGCTTATCTCCCATCTTCTTCTTTTTGCTTCCATCTTTAGCTACCTTCTTCCTCAGTTCATCAGTCTCACGTAGAGCTTGGTCGAGATGTTCCTCTTGGGATTGTTGCATGATGTTTGGGTATCCATATTGTGGTTGTGGGTCACGGTAACCCATAATCACAATTTCATAGTGATTCTTCGGATACGGCGATGAGGGTGTTTCAAATGGATGGTTAAAGAAAGCTTCAGCTGCCGCTTCTTGTTGACGGATTTCATTTGCTTGCTTGGAGATTGAAGCCTTGAAAAGGTGGGAAATCTAGAAACTTGTTCTTGGTTCCTTGAATGTATTGCACAAAAGGGTCTACAGAGTCATAGCATGGAGACATATGAAAGAATGGGTGTTGACATCCCCCATCGGACAGACGTACAATCACATTTTCAGTTGGATGAAGGTTCTTCTCGAGTGTACTTATTTCTTCAGAGATTTCTTCAGTTGGATCTTCCTCTTCTTCTGGTTCTTCCTCTTCTTCCATGGCCATTGCTTTACTAGTTACCATAGGGTCCAGGTGACACCTTTCGTTTGGTTGAATAAGTCTCATCTTTGGTCTTTGAGAAGGTCCATTGGGTGAGAATCGACAGAGTTGTAAGCAGATGTTCCAATGTGCCATCGCCTTTGATCGGAGTGGCATTGCATCCAGTCGGAAGAGTAGGACTCATGTTCTACTTTGATTTGTTTGTTGGCTAGCAATTCATTGGTCGGATGATATGTCGGAATGCTGGATGGATGATACATTGGTATGTCGGACGGATGATACTCCGGGATGCTTGATGTATGGTCACTTGATGTTCTTGGGGTTTCGTACTCTTTCCTCGGTGTATCATTTGATAGATTGATTGGTAGTTGTTGTGTTCCAAGAAAATATACAGGTGTGGGTCGGTCAATTGGATGATCTTGATTAAAGAAAGCTTCATAGTAGTTTTCACTCATGTTGCGTTTTGGAAGGGTTTCAGGACATCAGCTCTTCTTGCATCTCGCATAAAGCCTTCCATCATTTTCTTGAATGACATCTATGGGTGGTTTAGATTGAGGAGGGATAGAAAAGGTTTACCAGCATATCTTATCCCTAATTATATAAAACAAATAATAATAATTCTTATTCACTTGGATCGAAGCTTAGGTATTTTTAATTAATACATAATTCTCAAAGATCGATGGCTCTGATACCAACCTGTTGGTACCATTTTTGTAATTAAATCAGAGTTACGGTTTAAATGCGGAAATATTAGCATGGGTTAAAATATTAATATTTACATATTAAAAGACGGGATTATAAAATACCCGTTAATGTTTACAAAAGATATCTTGTTTAACAAATCACCATTTACATATTTAATGTTTTAACAAAATGATTTGAGCCATCAGATCGTCTAGATGTCACTTCGTTTCTTCAAGCGTGTCTATTCTTTGTTACATGTAAAAACAGTTTGAAAATACGTCAGCAACACATGCTGGTGAATAAGCTGACGCATAAAATATTTTATTTACTTAATCACCCCTCCAGACATAACTCAGGCATTGGCCCATCGTGGTTTTGGAATAAGTAAGTTAAAACATAAAACACAATTACAAACTTAAGCTCTACTCGAAACCACTCAGCAAACACCACAGTGTTCAAGATTACTTAGCTACCATCAGTATACATATGATTACCCTCTTTCAGACATAACTTAGGTCCGTCCTGTCATGGCGGAGGCAAATAGCCAGTGTGGCGCGGTATACCCGCCGTTTAACCACATATGTAAGGATCCAAACAACGTACACGACAGCCTGAGGGCTAACGATTACTTTTGTTATGTTTTAGATAGACGTAATCTCATGTAATTTATTTATTCGACTCGATAATACAAGTTATAAAATTTGGCGTATTCACCTTTTCAAAGATCAGCTTCACTTCACTGATCGAGTTTGTCTTTCTTTGTTATCTCGGACCTATGGTACGAGTATAACCTTTTGTTATTACCAGATCTTTAATCTGGCTTAAGACCTTTAGTCTCTTTTGTATAATCTTTATCTCAGTTATATTTTCTTTATGAACATTTAGTTCAACACAAATTTTCTTTGTTTACAAGTTTTAAGCCTATAGTTTTACATGTTTACTTTTCTAACACTACGTTTCTTCTTCTTGAAGAACGTATACTATATTTCTTTATTATTATTATTTAAAATCATTTAAATAATAATTAATACTTTGTTAATAACAAAGAGTTATATTCATATCTTTATCTTTTTATATTTTCATTGTTTATATTTTCTTTTGTTTTATTTCCTCGAGGTATCGAGTTTACCCGTGACTAAGGTCTAAGCTTTTTAATATTATATTAATAGTTTATTCTAAACACTCTAGCAGCACTTCGACGCTTGCACTTTTTCTAAACACTCTGGCCCCTACCTTGGTTGGCCTATATTTTTCTAAACACTCTGGCAGCACTTCGACGCTTGCACTTTTTTCGAGAATCTTGATCAACACTTCTTGGCATGAGGATCAATGCAGGTCGGTCGTCGGGCTTCTTTGGCACGCACTTTGAGGCGGGTGTCGGGTCGTCTCTTGATTGCACGTACTTCAAGGCAACATCGTTGGTGTGTGGCATGAAATTCGAGGTAACGTCGACTTTTGGACACTGATTTCGAGGTAACGAACGTCGGGTTGGTGGCACGCAAACTGAGGTAGTGACAGAAAGTGACTTGGAGAGAGTGGGTTACGAATGAGTGTGAGCATGAATGAAGGGCTGGTGATCCTTATTTATATGCCGAGTTCGAGAAGGCATCACGATACGCGATGGGCCAATGAAAGGCCATCGCGTATCGTGACTAGGCTTATCGTATCACCCCTAGCCTTGCCACGTGTGCCATATGGCTGAATACACAGAGCCACGTGGTGACACATGGCGGGGCTCGTTTCATGACTGTCAGGCCTCGTCATCGCGATACGCGATAACGAGTGAGCTTTGGGGAACGCGTATCGCTATCCTCTTCTTTTCTTGGACTTTGTGACAGACCATCACTATACGCGATGGGTTGACTTCTGATCCATCGCGTATCGCGACCGGTCTAAATTTTCAGAATTTCAAGTTTGGTCCTTGTGGTTTGAATACTTGGTATTTTTAATCCGTTTTTTCGTGATGTTACATTAATCCTTGATTATATCTATAAAAAAAACCCAAAACTATTGTCTTTTATTTATGTATTTAAAATTCCTTTGAAATTTATAAACCAAAACTACTATGATGTTTACTTCTGGTTAAAATAAATATGGTGATTTAGTAGTAAAAATTAAACAAGTGTGTTCGTGGATCGATACCTAGTTCTTAGCCACACTATACTACATATACGATAGGTACACTTGTCTATTTGTGTTTGGTCTAATTAAGATAAAAAACATTTTATAAATTTAAAACTTGACTTTGTGTGAAGCAAAATTCTTTTGAAACACTATCAACTTTTCATATCACATCACATCACATCACATCACATCACATTAATATGCAATTAGATATAAGCCATAATCATCTTCAACTACACTTAATGCCTTCCTTTAAAGCACCCAAACAAGTAGATTCTTTTAAACTGTCTTATTAAAGTAGTTAGATTATATTCCCTCTCAACATCAATTTTCACTTTCTTCCCGCATGCCTTTTGACTAGAGCTTCGAATTATTCTTTGTTACTAATATGTTGATCAACACAAAACGGGATATTTGCAACATTTAATGGTTTCTTATTTTCCCTAACCTTCTTCGTGGCTCTTTTAAGTGAAGGATCATTATCCTCATCTTTGCTATTAAAGTAATCTATCACGTTCTAGATAACCCTAATCTTGGCTATCATCCTTAGAGGGTTCTTCAGTAGTATTTAAAATCATTCATGTCAACTGCCACAGCCTCATCTATGTTATGTTGATCCACTATAAAATTAGAGTCCTTAGGTCTTTCTTCCACGTCGTTAGTATCATCTTGGTCTATGGCCCTAACAAGTTCATCATCAACAATACCTTGTTGGTCGTGATCCACTTCAGCATTATATATATTGAAGGTATGGACCTATAAATTATGGAGGAAAAATCTCATCTTGTAACACCCTAAGTTAGAAAATGACTCTAAGATATACGCCTTAATGCGGAAAATACGGTCCCAAAATTTTTTTCGACATCTAATATTTAGAGTATTAATTAATTACTTAAGTATAAAACAACAGTTTCCAACCTTAAAGGACATCTTTACAGTGTATTGAAAACATTAACCCAGAGATATTTCACATAAAATGATTTAGTCTTAGAAGCTTGTGTGATTCACGCCTATTCTGAGCTCTTGATCTTTCACAAGGTGGTTTCACTTTAAAGCCTCGCCTAAGGTGTTACAAAATCAAATAAGAGTTAATATTGCCTTAATAATAACATACAAATTAACTACACTAATAATAGATATGTAATAAATATGTTAAACCTATCGTCTTAGGTTCTCAACTATACTAATATCATATATGTACTTAACCACAAAATGTTAAATAACATATGCTAGGGAACATGTGGTGTTGACTATGAGATTAATTAAACCATAAAATTCACCGAATTTGTTTCCTTTTCAATAATATATTTATGAATAATACTAGTACTTAACATTGTTAATAACTTATTGCCAATACATCCCTATTACATACGGGTGAATTTTGCATATTAGGAGAGTTAAATTGGTTTGGTTTGATTTCATGAAACCAAACAAATTAAATATTATGAGAGTTAAGTTGGTTTGGTTTGATTTCATGAAACCAAAGAAAAAGCATATCATAACTTACAGTGTGGTTCAGTTCAAATTCAGTTACTAGCCAAAACTACGTTCTTTGGTAGGCCCCGCTAGGAGGGGGACCGACTCAGGCCCAATCTCTCGAGAGGCCTATAATTGTAAAAAAGTTATAACATATTTTATAAAATTTTGTATTAAAACCTAAAAAGACTACAAAATGATTCATTGATGCAATGGAAAGTGTACTAGTATAATAAAAGTCGTGATTGTATAACCCTGTTTTTTACTCATCCTTAGCCACGAAATTTTAAAGGATTCTTAGAGACGACACTCCGTCCGTTGGCCTACCAAACATCATTTGATTTCCATTAAGACTAGTTAAGTCGGTTCAATTTTTTTGTGAAAATGCAAATTCAAAATTTTTTTGAACCTAAAACTAGCATCCAAACTATTTACTTTTGGTTTAGTTCACTTAGTTCGATTATTTGGTTAATCCAATTAATACTTTAGCTTTTACACACCACAATCTTCCAGGAGTATTAGATTCAACAAAACCAAAGTGAAATAGAGAAAAAAGATTACAAATTTTTTACAATTCCCTTGAAGGAAATATTAGTACACGATAGTTCGACTTTCCTTATTGTAGTAAGGGTTACTTTATTCACCATAGTGACCCTCTCGAACTACATTTATTGAATTGGTTTTAAATTTCAAGCATGACTATGCATCTGACCAAGTAACTTCCGCTTCACCCCAGTCGCTCTTAGGTATCCCAAGGGCCTCCCATACAGCTTTAGACCCGTCCACAACGTTATTAGGGCATGGTGGCTGAAAACCATGCTCTTCATCACATCCCAGGGTCGAGTCACACTCATCAACCACTTTAGCTTTGACACTCTTACCCTTGTACTGTATATTAATAAACTTGTGACACCTTTTCCCTTTATTGTACCATCCGGTGGACAATGCCACAACTGGCGTGTTATTTGAGTGGTACTTGTTGTCACACTCGGATGGCCCTCCACCGTCCCCTCCCTTCTCAAAGTTGTTTATAGTCATTTTTGCCTTTG
Source organism: Bidens hawaiensis (assembly GCF_021521415.1). Classification (NCBI taxonomy): domain Eukaryota; kingdom Viridiplantae; phylum Streptophyta; class Magnoliopsida; order Asterales; family Asteraceae; genus Bidens; species Bidens hawaiensis. The sequence continues at coordinate 18,266 of NW_027502250.1, forward strand.
TATGTTTAGTGACACTAGGAGAGCATGTGTATGTCTCGTAAAACTTTCCCGCTTTACAACAATCTGGGTCATTCACACATTTCCCATGTGGAGGTTTTTTACCTCTAAGCTTTCCAGTCGGGTGGCAAGATTGAGCATCAATGCATGATATGAATAATATTAGAAGCAAGGAAAAGATAACTAGGAAGATAGTTGATGTTGTTTGTTTCATTAATATCTTCATATATTAATAATGTTTGATGTGAAGACTTTAGGCGGATGGAACTGATTATATAGTGCTAAGGTTTTTGTCAACATTTGCCTGGATGGTTAAATTTTTTAAGATTTGGATGAAACTTGGTTAAATTTACTATGTTAATTTAAAAAATGCCATTAGTTTGTATCATCAAACATAGAAAAATGTGTTTTGTGATAAATAAGTTTAAAATTTGATTCACGAATCCTCTTCTCTTTTTTTATACGGCAATATTCGAATATATGTGGGAATGCAATATTTTATTATGTAGTAATTTTAGTAAAATTACATTAAATTTCAATATATTTGTTTGTATTGTAGAAACAAATGAAAAGTCTCAATCATGTGTTATAAAATGATTCCAGACTTAGTTGGCAAATACTTGATAGGTTAAGCGTGATGCAAGGTAATGTGTTGGATTATAATTACGCGGATGACAAGAATTATGTATCAACTTTCTAGGGTCTGGTCTGATTCAAACAAAGGAGAATACCATTGCTTAGGTTTCGAAGTCAAATAAGGTGATTTTTGTAGAACTCGGTTGAATATATCCAAAAGAATTTAAAAAATAAGTAAATAACTAATAGTTTTGTTTACGTGGAGAGGAGCAAGGCTACTTCCACAAGAAAACATTGTTTGAATCTTAGAACTAAGATCACTTTGATGTGACATGTAAATATTTTAATATAAAAGTTCAAATTTACATATACGTTGTTGATCGATTATAAAAAATTCCATAAATGTTGTTTTCGAAGTAGAAATTTATTTTTTTATAAGAGTTTAAGTGTGTTTTTTATCCATGTGGTAACACTAAAATGCAGCTTGCAACCCCCTTTTTAATATTTATGGCTTCTGGCCCCTTGGCATATGCAAGCTAACGCAGCTTGAACCCACCCGTCATTAGAACGTTAGTAATTTGTTTCAATTCATGTGAAAAGATCATAATAACCCTTCGGTTTGCATCCCTATTTGTTGTTATAAACATTTGTTATCACATCCCAATCTACGGCGGAATATGTTGGGGTGCGACTAAGATTCATTACACAGATAAAAGACACAAAATTATTTAGTGCCAATATTTAATCATCTCATTAATTACAAATCAAAGTACACAAACATTTATTAAAACCGAAGAAACATGTCAATTACATCAACCAAAGAAAACCAATGATTTTGTTGTTATTATTAAAACCTACCATCCAAAACTAAATGATATTTAAACTTTCAACCATCCCAGGTAGCAACCTGCAATGTGTAAAAATAATATATTTTGTCAACAACAAATACTAAGTGAGCAACTACACTTTCGAGTAATAATTAGGGATGGCAATGGGTAGGGTTTGAGACGGGTCTACATATTCCCAGACCTGGACCTGATTATAAAAACCCGTTCCAAACATGTCGGGTATTTATTGGTAATTAGCAATCGAAAATCGGGTACCCGTTAGCTTATTAAAAATACATGTCGGTTAACCCAGCACAAAACCCATCAGTTTTAATTGTTTTTTAAGTAACGCTACGATAACCCTTTATAGTAAATATCAATTTATTTACTTCTGGCTTACTTGCTTACAGAGGTTGATTCTGTTTTTGTTTTTAGTTTAAAAATAAAATTGTGAAATTAGTTTAAATTAGAGTAACCTAGATCAGGAGCGGATGTACGTATTCGATTGCGGGTTCACAGGAACCCACTGAGTTTTGGATTTTATATAGAATGCCTATATAAAATAGGAAAGTAAATATATAAATTGTAAGTGAACTGTTGAACATAGTGATATTATGGTGTGGTGGTAAACCCCCTTACATTCCTAGAGTGAATACTTTCCTATAGTAGCCTTTTTTTTTTGTTTATTTGTTCATTTGGTTTTTCTTTTTTATATAAAACTTATATATTAATGCAACTTAAATCATTGAATTCCATATTATAGTTGAAGTCAATATATTTTCATCATAGGCAATATATACCCTACTAAAGTAAATTATGACCCTTTATATTCTTTTGATTAGTAAAGTACCAGCTTAATAACAAAAATCAGTATTTTAACATGTAAAAGTATCCGATGAAACACGCCGCAAAGCCAAGTAGTTATGAATACTAAGAGATATTTTGTGTTTTTCTAAACTTATAATAAGGAATTTTTTTTTGTTATTGTGTATTTTTGTTATGTGGTAACTCTTAAACGACCCAACCCGAATTGTCGAACCGATTCGAACCGTTGAGCTAATCTGAACAGTGAACCCACTGAAAAAAATTCCTGAATCCGCCGCTGACCTAGATATGGGATCTGCAAAAATAATATGAAATAAATTGAATTCCCTTTTGTTCTTTAATTTTTAATAGTAGCAAAGCTGAAAATTTTGAAATTTTTTACTTGTTGAAGCAAATTGTATTTCATTATATAATTTGGCAGTTTAGTTGTCTTCTTTTAAGCAAATGCTACAATAGCTCTTTAAGATTATATTAGTTTGATTATGATATGTGCCCACGTTGAATGGCCTTCGTCTCATGTTCACCATTCAGTTTGTTGCTTGCAGTTAGAAATATCATCACATTGGTTTTCTTTATTTTATGTATTTTCTTATTGTTAGTAGGTTAGTGGGTTATTGCTACATAATCATGTTTGAAGAGGTATGTACCCGCCTCAACACCGAGCAAGGCGGGTCAACCCACAAGATAAAGACATTATGAAGGCACAAAGCCAAAACCTATGCGCATGGCGCATACAAAACATGCTCAGGCATCATATGCCCAGGCACACATATGCTCGCGCATCACATATGCGCGCGGCGCATCAGCGCGCGGCGCATATCACATGCTCGTGCATATCACATCTGCCCAGACACACATGCTCGCGCATCACATATGCGCGCAGCGCATCAGCGCGCGGCGCATATCACATGCTCGTGCATATCACATCTGCGCATGAAATATCTGCGCGTGAGAATAAAGAGAAGACCTCGAGCATCCTCAGGATGGTCGCATATCACACGTGCGCATAATCAACCTCGTCCTTATCCAAATCAGGATTAGGGCAACCTTGATTGTGCACGTCAGACAACCTTCCAGAAGGCATCTTTTTAAGGAGTAAGAATATGCTGATGTTAACAGCTGCCAAATGAAAGGTCGACAACTCAGCATGACACATGTGTTACCACGTGATTGCAACCAATGAGAAAGCGCCAGGTGTCCCAGAGGACATGTGGCGCAGTGTGATTGGAGGAAGCCAACGAGGTTGAGCCCAACCGGTGGTAACCCTAGCACTATAAATACAGCATCAACTCCACTTTGATGACACATTCATACTCAATCATTGACAGTTACAAGCAGTGATAACACATTCAATCATATTGAATTACTTTCACTGACAGTCAGTTACATACAAACAGACAGTCCCACAATCAGAGGGTATTCAGCTATTCAGCAATACTCTTGAGATTCTTTTACACTCATTATCATCTTCTCCACAATATACTGATTCTCACGCCGGAGGGTTACCCCAAAGAGGACCCCTCTGTCCCTTTCTGAGGGGTAAGTAACGGCGCTGTTCATTTTGTAGGTGGAAGAACACAGACCCAGAAGAACCATCGGTGAAATAGTATAATCACACCCGAGGGAAGTAGATCTGCTACCAGTGAGTAGATCCACGTTTCTTCATTGGCGCCATCCACTGTTACAAACGGCAATCAGATCTCATCAGATCTATAAAAAAAAAAAAAACAATCACCATGGTTTCTGGAGTTCGTAACGTTGATCAAGCTCTGGAGGATATTGAACGTGAGGGTGTTAACGGACGGACAGCAGGTTCTGAGGGTTCCGCGTGATTCTACGCGTACCACCAGCAACCGTCCCTTCGTCACAACCCCTCACGGCCAGACTGAAACTCCTCCAGACGATCTCACGTTACAAAATATGGCCGGCGCGAAACTGAAAGGACCAATGGGTCCAGAAGAAGAAACAAATGATCCAAATGAATGGCTCATAAACGAGCAGCGGTGTCTGATGGAAAAATACAATGAAATGGTCAAGCAGAAAAAGCTAGCCGACCAAACACAAAGGCAAGCTTTTGATAAGCAGACTACAAAAAGGCCGCGCGCGCCGGAAGAAGGACATTCTGTTCACACTGCACACACTGAGTTCAGTGATGAAGAAGTGCATAGCAATGAGGAAGACACGGGATACTCATGCAGGAGGCTCGCAGCTCCGCGCGCCTGTGAACATGGCGCCTGGAGCCAGAGCAGATCTGGATCTGCACATGCCATACAGCCCACCGGTCAGAGGGCAAGTGGACGTAACCACGCCCTACAGACCAGCCATCCTGGTAAAACACTCAAAGTTTACTGCGCGCATCGCGCAGGCTCCCATCCAGCACAAGACAAAGATGCCAAGTGGTCTGGGCAAATATGATGGCACAACAGATCCAGATGACTTTTTGCAAGGTTTCTATAACACGGGAAACCTAGAGAGCTGGACGATGCCAACATGGTGTCATATGTTTGCTCGCTGCCTCACGGGCGCAGCGCGGGTATGGTTCGAGAGCTTGCCGACAGGGCAAATTGATGGGTTCGAGGAACTATTAGAAAAGTTCCAAGCCCACTTCGTACAGCAGCGCAGGCACACGCGCGATCCTGATGACATCATGCACTGCATACGCAGGAATGATGAAACGATTGAAGATTACATCACTCGTTTCAATCAGGAATCCCTGGCAATCGGGGGTATAACTGAGCAGCTCCTGCGCGTGGCCTTTATACAAGGCGCGCGCAGTGATCAACTCCGCCGGGCTCTCGTAAGCAAAGATGGTATGCCCACCACGTGGGCCAAGTTAATAGAGGCATCGCGAGTTTTCGCGAGAAATGAGAAACAGATTGCCCAAGATAGGGCAAGAGAAAGAACGCATCAGGCAGAATCACCGCGCAGCAAAGAGAAGAGGGCCAAACAGAACTCTGTATGGTCCAGGTTGCAGCCAACAAGTTTTTCTTCCGCGGAAAAACAAGCGCAACCAACCTCACCCCAGCCCCAAAAAGAAGTTCGTAATCGCGGGGAGGGTGACAAGAGGGAGGGCGGCAGAGATCCTAGCAGACCTCTGCCAAGAATATGGACACCCCTCACTAAAACACCTTCACAGGTGTTAAGTACTGAGAATGTCCAATTCAAGCCCCCAAGCAACTACACTACAAGGGACCGCAAAACAGTGGCAAATATTGTGAATTTCACAGGTCCCCGGGCCACAACACCGACGCATGCCATCATTTAAAGGATGCGATCGAGAAGGATGTAAAGTCAGGCAGGCTGGCTCACTTGGTAAAAAACCAAAGAATAGAAGATGAGCAACCGGAAGGAGCCTCTGCCAGCAAGAAATACAAAAGAATCTGTGTGGCTGAGGGGGGACGACAAGGGCAGACGTCAAAAAAGAGAAGCGCGTAAATCCACGGGGATTGGCGCGAGCAGCAAGTCATCTTCCCACGAATCAGGGGAGGCCCTTCAATAAGCAGTCCTCTCGTCATCACCACACACATTGCTCACTACGAAGTGTCAAAAGTCCTGGTGGACACTGGAAGCGAATCTGACATTATGTATGAGCAGTGTTTCAGAAAGTTAGACCCGGCAGACCAAGCGCGGCTCGAAATTGTGAACGCACCAATCTGTGGTGTTTCAAATGAAATCATCCATCCACTGGGCCAGATTCAGTTTGAATTGACTATGGGGGATGATGAGCACAAGCGAGCAGAAGTTGTCAACTTCTTGGTCTTGCCTACCACGTCATGCCACAATATGATCCTGTTAGGGGAACGATCGCCAATTTAATGCTGTACCGTCGCAAGCGCACGGCGCTTTGGGGTTTCCTACACCAACGGGCGTAACATTTGTTTATCGCGATCATTTGTGCGCAGTGACAAGTACGCCGCGGGAGGGGAGAATGAAACTTCAAATGGCGGACAATGCGCCAGAGAAGTGGATTTTAAACCCAAAATTCCCCGAGCAAACGGTCACAATTGGCGCTACCATTTCAGATGAAACGAGATTGAGAATGAAAAGGTTGCTCACAAAATACACGTCGGTCTTCGCGTGGCAACACTCCGATAT